>NC_059432.1:26879148-27047066 GCF_021028975.2 Sphaerodactylus townsendi
GGAGAAGAAACAAATAGGAGGGAAGGAAGGCCCTTCTAGGCAAAAAACAAGAACAACCCCTCCCCCCACAAAAACAGCTCATACCACCTCCCAAAGGAGCCACCCACACAGAAGGCCCTAAAAATAACCCTCCTTAACCAACTTTTAACAACACAACAGGGGAACAAAACAAACAAACTCAAGACAATTGAAGAAAGACCCTTTAGGCCTTGCAAGACCCCGAGGCCCTGCAACCCACCAAACAGACCAAACGGGAAAAAAGTGTAACAGGCACACTTCACAAAAAAAGAATTAACCAAATTATTTTTTTTTAAATAAACCAATTGTTTCAAATTGTTCATTGTCTTCTTTTCCAGACAACAGGAATCCAACGCAGACAGGCAGTAATCCAAGGATTCAGCAGCCAAAGCACCAGAAACTCAGAGGAAGGAACAGCAGCTAAAGCCAAATGTTGCACTGAACTCTCTCAAACCTGTTCTGGAATGTAGTATACTGGAACCAGGTGTCCAATTTATACTTTTTGGCCAAGCAGAGATGATTTTGAAAGTAATCCAGACCAAAACAGAAACCCTTCTGTGATTGCCCAAAAAGCAGTATTGTTGAAACCCTTGAAGCCCTATTGGCTACTGTAATTTTCTGCCCCCATTTCCACCTTCCCCTCTCTAGACCTCGTTGCAGTTTACATTAAGACTGCAGCAATCTAGCAAAACTGCAGTTCAAAGTACACTGCAGCCACTGGCCAAATAGGAAAGCGCCAACAAGTAATCCTATTTGCCCCTTCAAGATGCTTCTCCCCCTCCCTCCTGTTGCTCTGGAAACCAGCCAATGGGCAGGAAAAGGGCAACAGGGGAGCAATCCAGCAAGGAGGGGCCAAACAGAATCCATTTTCCTGCCAAACGGAATCCATCTGGAATCCCACCAGAGCACCAGACAAGGTAAAGTTTTTGTATGAAGGCGTTATTTCCCATCTTGTGAACAGGTTTTAATTTTAAAAAGAATTGTTTTTAAAAAATTCCCTGTGCCCTTACATGGACCATGGAAAGCTGGAAAAAGCAGAAAAGTTTTCCAGCTTTTGGCTTTTTTTTGGCTTAATCTGGATCTACACAAAAACTCCAATCATCATCCAGGACAAAAAAGGAGCACCATAAAAACTTTGGTAGATCGCGCAAACAGAATCTGTGAACCCCACCTCCTTCAAGATGAATTGAACCACCTAAACCGGGCTCTACAGGCTAATGGTTACTTTACTACAGACATCAGAAGAGCTGCAAGACCAAGAACAAGCCACATGAACAAAGATAAAGAGACATCTAGAGGGAAAGTGTTCTTACCATACAACAAGGGAACCACTGACCGCATAGGAAAACTGATGAAAAAGCATAACCTACAAACAATCTACAAACCCACTAAGAAAATTCAACAAATGCTACGTTCACCAAAGGTTAAGAGGGATCCTCTAGCTACTGCAGGAGTCTACCACATACCATGTAGTTGTGGACAAGTCTACATAGGAACCACCAAACGCAGCGCTCAGATATGAATCAAAGAACACGAAAGGCACTGCAGACTATTTCAGCCCGAAAAATCAGCAATAGCATAACACATAATAAACCAACCTGGACACAGAATATTATTTGAAAACACAGAAATTCTGGACCACTCTGGCAACCACTACATCAGACTACACAGAGAAACCATTGAAATCCACAAGCACATGGACAATTTCAACAGAAAGGAACTATGAAAATGAACAGAATTTGGCTGCCAGTTTTGAAAAACACTAGAGTCAAGACAGTGACTAATCAGCTCCACACAGACACAGGATGACTATAGACAATCAAAGGGAACAAAGGCCAGACTACTTCTATTCAGATGACTCACCTTGCTATCTCCATTGTTACTCACATGCTACACTTCATTGTTACTCAGTTGCCAGGCCACTCCTATTCAGATGCCCTCACCTATTGACCTTCACTCACAGGTATATATACTCCACTTGCTTTCCTTTCCAACTATCAGATCCTCTGAAGATGCCAGCCACAGATGCAGGTGAAACGTCAGGAGAGAATGCTGCTAGAACATGGCCATACAGCCCGGAAACCACACTGCACCCCATTCATCTGGATAGCCTTTTTTTTGCCCCCCACTCCAAAAGCATTGGTTAAGCTTATTCAAATACACAGACCAGCCTGATCTTGTCAGATCTTAGAAATTAAGTAGGGAAAACAAGTATTTGGCTGGGAGACCTCCAAGGAATACCAGGGTTGTGACTGGAGGCAGGGAATGGCAAACCACCTCTGAACGTCTCATGCCTTGAAAACCCCACCAGAAGTCGCCAGAACTCAGATGTGACCTGATGACAACTCCCTTCCCCCCAAAACTGAACACAACTTTTTATCTAGAGTGTTAACAAAGAAGTATCTAGCAAGTTTTCATGAGTCACACAGAAGGAGATCAACAAACACAACCTGCTTTATCATGGCTTTTCCCTCCCCAGCATTTCACAGCCAGATCACTGCTCCTCCTGTGTTCCCCTCAGCCAATTCTTGCATTCACATAAAGTCTTTACCCTCTACATGGCACCAGCATTATTATTATTATTATTGCTGTCCTTCCTAATTAAAGTTATACCAGGCACTGTCTAATAAAAGATCTCTCACCTTTGGATTACCATTAAAAAACAATACATACAGTGTATAGCAAGTGGGAGGAAAAAGGAAAAAAAATGAAAATAAATAAACCAATTTTAAAAGTGTCACATAGTAGATGCAAGTTGTGCCTACTGTCAGATACAGAGAATGCTGTCTGTCCAGGAAGGCTGAAGAAAAGAGGTAGTTTTTTACAGAAATATTTTAAAAGGGAATATAGCAGCATGACTTGCATCTTGTAAAAGAAAAGAGTTGTGCAAGTGTGTGTGTGTGAGAGAGACAGAGAGAATTAAGTGTAGTTGGAGTTTCAGGGTAGCTCAGAAGAGTGGAGGGAAGGAGGCAGAGACTAACAAGGTATTAGGGAAGTAAGATAGGGGAGAGTTTTTTCCCATACAAAACTATCTCATTACGTTCTTGCTCCAAGTCTCAGTCTGCCAGTTTCTTGGGGGCATTCACTAATGAAACCTGAGGCACTTGAGACTAGGCATAATCACCAGCATTTTGAACCAGAATTCTCTTGGATATTGCTTGTGATGCCTAACAAAGTATGTCTGCACATCTGACCTCAACAGGGTCCTATGATCAGAGATCTTCTTTGAGACCATCTATGGCTAGATCTGACCATGGGTTACATTCTTGTATGCCTAGAGGGAGAAAAAAGAAAGAGAAAGAAAAGACAACAGCCCACATCTACAAGCTGTAAACAAAGAACATGCCTGTCTCCAGTCAGTATGTCACCTCAATAATTTAGAGTCCAGAGGGTACAATAACAATCAATAATTCATTGGCTATAATGTTCTACAATCTCAAGCCAACAGTTTTGTTATTCTGAATGTACACAGCTTTCCTAGGGTGTCAGGTCTTTAAAAGTTTGCTTCACACGACAGACAAAGCAGAGCCAGGCAGGCTGGCAACTGAGAGCTCCCCGATTCAAAAGTAATCTATTAAATCAGCAGATCACTCAACTAAAGCTTAAATGGGATCAATCAATAGAATCCACATTTAGTTGATGAGGGAAAATTGTAATTTGTGAAGTTATAACAGAGTATACAAATTCTATTGCTGTTTTCCAAGGCATATCACAATGCTGAATTCTTTAATGAAATAGCTGTAAAATGAAATAATATCAACATTAACACAAAATAATTATGTGCAATTTGGACATTACACAGGGGAGATAAATTGATACAGTAGCCTCTATTTAAAGGAATGCCTGGTAAAAGGACACTCCACATAGCACCTCTGCTATGAATTCTTCCCATTTTTCAATTAAAGGAACATTACTTTGGGCCTTCTCTCATCTCATATGCACAAGTTATATCTACCCAGCAGACATTTACACTTTCTCCAGAGCCATTAAGATGTCATTAGCACATCCCTTGGCACATCCCTCTGAGCACTTACTGAGGAAGTTTTGCTGACATAAGTTATGTACGCATGGAAGAAGAAAGAGTTTATTGGATTGGGTGGGGGTCGGGGGGGGGGTAACCGTGGAACAAGTGGTATTTGGGGGTTGGAAGATCCAGTGAAGTCACAGAAGGAAAAGCAGAAAGGCAGGAATTCAGACCAGCGTGCCTATAGCTGTACAACTGGTTTGCTATTTTCTACTTCATAAAATGTATTTATTTATATCATGTTTTCACCCCAATGGGGACCTGAAGCAGACTATAACACTGTTTTTGTCTCCTCCATTTAGGCTGAGAAAAAGTTACTCAGCAAGCTTCCATAGCAGTGTGGTTTCAAAGTGGGGTTTCCCAGATCTTAATCTGATATGCTGCCCACCATACCACCCTGGCATGCTTGATGCATTCTTTGCATTATTTCTGAATGGCTTTTATTTTATAGCTGACACTAAAAATTTTCACATCTGAAAACTGCATCCCTTATTCAAAGGTGAAAAGCTTTAATCAGTTGATGCCATAGATTGGTCAAGTGAAACTTTAATTGAATCAATCAATATGACTCGATTTTAATTGATGAGGACTCATTTTAATTTGTGGACTTGTGAATTAACACTTGGATTTGGGGTTTTTTGTTTTTGTTTTTTGAGCAGGCTATTTTGGTTCTGCATTTTATTTAAACTAGCAGGGATGAAAAAATATTAAGACTTGGCCTTGCCTTTTAACAGAGTGGCAGCTTTTGTTCAGTAAATGGTAAATTATGTTATCCTTTCATTAGAAACAAAAATGTTCCTACTTTGGTAATAGAAGATTTAGTAACACATACCAATTCACCAGCTGGTTAACAGTGATAAGTCACCAAAAATTATTTCATTGATTTGACAGTCTCACATTTTAATTCTGATGGACCACAGGCATATGTTTAAGGAAAGATAGTCTGACTTGGTTTAAAAAGCTTTGAATAACTGAAAATCCACAATCCCTATGTAGACCCAAAAGAGTGATTAATCCCATTACATTGTTTTCCAAACAATCCCTCACCACATGCTGTACTTTATTCCACTGCTGAACTGAAAGTGTTTTATCACTGTAGAAAAAATGTTCCGTTTTAGATGTTAAGCTCATTAATGCACTCTTTTTGCGCTATAGAACTATCAGCAAAGACTACTACATTGTACTGTTTGGTCCTAGCAGAAGAGAGTCACCCTTATTCCGACTGGCTCTCAGAGTCATTTGTGCATAGCAGGGAATTGCGGCATGCTCGGAACTCGATTCTCATAGCTTGCTAATTTGGGAATTGACAAGATTTCCTAGGAACCAAGAGGATTTCAAGGAAGCCACGGCATTCCAAAGAAAAATCCAGGAAAAATCCATGTTATGTATACTCAACCACAATGATACAATACAGTAAGAAAGTTTTCACATTCTTCAGAACTTTTCATAGGTAGGATATCAAAATAAAGTTAGAGGGAGTTGTTTCAGGCCATGATCTTGAGGCCATTTGTCTGCTTCTGTTTGAAGTATGATGCAGACCTGGAAGGTACAGGGGCATATGGCAGAGTTGTACTAGGCAATCTTGCCCTTTTGGCAAAAAATACAGAAGAATGAGAGAATCCACTGTCAATAGAAAAACCAGTGGTTAATCCAATATCTCTCTAATGCCAAATGGCAGACACAGAATGCTTAAAAGTATAACAGCAGAGGAAAAACATGGCAGCCCCTACTGGAGATTAATTTGATGGAGCAGATGAAGAATAAATGGAAGATAAACGTGGTCACAATCCAACAGCAATCTATTCCCAAATAATTTTCCTTCAATTGATGAACTACTATCATAATTGACTAATTAAAATATTTGCAAAATAGAGTGAAGTTTCAGATAGTTCTCCAACAAAAGGCCCCAAACCAAAATTCATGTAATACCCTTCAGTAAGGCCAGACCAAAGTGATACCAAACAATATACAACCTTTTGAGTTCTCTAGAAGTCTTCATCAGGCTTGACAGAACTCTGGATCATATGGCACCCTTTATCAGTCAGACAGCAAGACATCCCAGCTTCTCTCCTTCTGCAGCAATCCAAGGGCCTTTTAAAAGACTTTTGTAGACTTTGGATTTTGCACCCCTGTCTGTTGCTGTTCTTAATTTTTTTGGCCATTTCCCTATGTAAAAAGCAGTGGGCTCTAATCTCCATCCCAGTTGTATAAATGTGTATGTTATTTAAATTCCCTGTGAATACTGTGTTAATGTATACATTTCCTTGACCCTTGAAAGTTCCCATGCCAATACAACTGTTAATTTTTAAGATGTTCCAGGCCTACTATAAAAAAACAACCCAACTATCTCTTTGAAATAACAATTGTACGAATAAACAGATTTAAAATTTATTCTGGATATAAATTGAATAAAAAGAAGACAAAGATAAATGTTATTAACGACAACGCAAGCAGAAGGAGATAGGAAAAATAACACAATATGTTGTTGCTAAAAAAATTTCAGAATATATGTAACAGGACAAAATGACCATCTCTACAAAGATAATTATTGAAAAGTTTGGAGAAATATCAAGGAAGATCTTCTAAAGTGGGAAAAGTTAATTTCCTGGTAAGGAAGAATTTCTGCATTTAAAATGAATATATCACCAAAAATATATTATCAGTCAAAATCGAAGGAGTGTAAACTGTTGACATGAAAGAAGGTATACAAAGCTGTCTATGGATTGAGAAGTCATCATGAACAATTCAGACTCAAGGTGGAAGACGTATTTTGAGGGATGGTTTGTTAAGAACGTGGTTTCAGTGCAGATGTAGAATAAGCTCGCCAACTTCATCATTGACATCTCCAGTTGACATTTATTGTGATAACAGCACAAAGAAGAAAATTGATCATATAATTTATGAGAATGACAATCGAGGGGAAATAAAACCCTGGCAAACAGTCAAAGATGAAGGGAAGAATATTCCACAGTGTGAGAGAACAAATAGCCAAAGAAGGAGGCCAATGAAGAAGGAAGACAACTTTCAAACAATTAATCACTGGAGGTTCATGACATTTATTAGGAAAAATTTATAACATGCTATTGTAATAAGATACTGAAACAGCAAGTAAAAGATTGCATGATAAAATGGATGCAAAATTTTGGAGAAAACATACACATGAGGCAACGGAAAAATCTTTGGCCTGAAGTTAACAGAATATCAAATATTAAGAGAGAATTGGTATGAAATGTTCTTCTGATGGTATATCACACTTAAAGACATCACTAAAGCTAGTAGATTATAATGGGAAGTGCTGGAAATGTCAGAACACAGATGCAACATTCTATCATATGTGGCAGACATGTCAGAAAGCAAAAAAGATAGAGATACATGATGAAGTGCAAAAAATACTAAAACTTAAGTTTGAGATGAATTTGAAAAAAATATGCTACAAGATATTGCACCAAATAATATTATAAAAATATACTATAGCAAATTAAGTACATGGTAATACTGGCGAGAATAACATATGCAGCAAAATGGAAGGCAGAGATATGTCCATATTTGAATGAATGGATGAGTAAATTAACTGAATATGCAGTTATGGGAAAATTAACATCCTATATCCATAATGAAGCAATTTCAGAATTTGAAAAAAAATGGAATCCCTTTTTCAGGTATATAGTTGGAAATTAATAATAAAGTTAAATTAAACCAAAACAGAAGAAGATGACACTACTGTGTATTCAGATGATGTCTACAGGTAGATTCAGTCAAGTATAAATCATCACTGATTGCATGCAGGCAGCTTATACATGGTACATGCCAGTCATTTTATTTCCAAAAGGAGCATTAGGGAATCCATCCAATGGAGACTTTTGCAAGAGCACAGGGTACATGATAGCTGGTTCTAGTGGGAGATAGAACTTAGAACTATATGAAGAATCCAGGATGGTTCCAGAAGTTTGGAAAATGAACAACTCTATTAAGGAATATCCAGGTAGTGACTTCTTCTCACACGGTTTGCTGCTTGCTTCTGCACAAAGCCGCAGAAGGAGGAAGGACTATCCAACCTCATACCCACCAACGCACCTGTTATCATATTTGAGCTTTGACAGCTGGTCCTTTAGCCTAGTAAAGATCAGCAAGAGGATCAACATAGTCCCTACATGGTTTGTATGCACCCTTAAATCTGCCCATCTGTACATGTTCTGAAAGGAAGCCAGGTCTGAATTTCCAGGGCTAGTTTTAATCAGTCAATCTCGTTTATCATTTAGTGTTGTCAGGCGGCTATGGCTGGGCCCACAGCACAATCAGTGGTAGGCAAAGGTCAGCGCTAGGCAGAGGTGAATGAAGACACACTATCAGGCCACCGTTGTTCCCTTCACAAAGGAGGTTACTCTAATAGGGCTATTAGAGCAGCAGATAGGAAAACCTATGGCAACTGCCATACTGGGGCAAGATAGCAGGGGAAAGATGGGGTTATCTCAGCTGCATGCAGTTAAGATTTGAACCAGGGACTTTCCAGTTCACATCCTGTGCTATACTACTTCAGACCCAGAAGCCAAGAGCAAGAAGCAGGATTTCATCTGGCATAACTCGAACTATCCGGTATGACTCTGCATGGAATTCAGCTGAACTGGTTCTTAAAAAAAAGATATGCAAGAAATGAACGCGCAGTACACTGGCTGGCATCAAACTATTATATTCAATATATTATTACTGATATGTCTTTCACTTCTCTCAGTTATTAATTGTACAAAATAAACAGTACCAGTACAACGGGGGCATCCAGCCTCCCAAATATTCAAACAAATAATAACAGCTTTACAATGCAATCAACTTCTTGCGCAATATTCTACTGAAAAACCGTAATGATACTTGCTCACAGTTCATGAATGAAAGAAAATATTGTGCTTTGAAGAAGATTGTATTCGAAAACGCATATACGCGAATGCGTTCGTGTATCATATGGTCTTCCAGCCACTACATGATTTCATTCATGAACTGTGAGCAAGTATCATTACGTTTTTTCAGCAGAATATTGCACAAGAAGTTGATTGCATTGTAAAGCTGTTATTATTTGTTTGAATATTTGGGAGGCTGGATGCCCCCATCGTACTGGTACTGTTTATTTTGTACAATTAATGACTGAGAGAAGTGAAAGAGGTATCAGTAATAATATATTGACTATAATAGTTTGATGCCAGCCAGTGTACTGCGCGTTCATTTCTTGCATACCTATTAATACGTAGTTCACACAATTCTTTTTTGTCATTCTTTAAAAAAAGAAAAAACTAAAGACAGACCAAAGGGTATTGAGGAAATGTGAGGACAGCTGCAACCTTATTTCTCTACCACCTTCCAAATTGTCTTTTCCAAAGGGAGCCAGGTTAGTGACAGGATGATAATTGGCTCCAATTCCAAACCAAAGAGATATTTTCCTTTATGTGTACAGGATGTGGCATGCACCGAGTTCACAGGATGTTCTTTCCCCTGGCCTTTTCTCTCCCGTCTCTTTAGAGCTTATCCTATTTTGCTATTGACACAAACCTATTAATTAGATTTGAGGGACTAAAAAGAAAGCATTTAAGTTACTGGGTTATAATGCCACACTGGCGCTCTGCTGTCATCATAAATCATGACTACAAAGATGTCACTGGGCATTCGTGATGGAGAGGCATGAAATTCCCAGGGCAGATAAAGCTGTTTTTCATGAAAATTATTAAACCAGAATCACTTCCCTTGTTCCAGAAAGAATCCATTGGAGGGAAGAGTTTTTTTAAAAAATAAAAATAAACGTACATTTCAAATAAAGTTCAGGCAATGCAGATTTTCAAATAAACAAGCAAACATGTGGAGCAGATGATCCAAAGGGCATAGCAAAATGTCACTGAAGAGCATTAGGCCTAATGCTTGCATGGATACATGACCTGGCCCCTCTGCTATTCACTCTCTGGTTCTTTGCTACTTGTGGATTCTGTTTCTAAAATTAACCATACAGGCTGAACAAACTAAAAAAGTTGGCCAGGCTAGGCCTGTGCTGTGAATTATTTATCTGTCAATTTCCAACAGATTGACCTCTTTATCTAGGTCAGAACTGTATTGCAACTGTGTGTCAGAGGACCAGAGATGACTTTAGTGAGCGAGCCAAGCCACAGACTGCAAGGCAAGGCAGAAAGCCTCTAAGGTAACAATTAGGAAACACCACGTCAAAAACTGCTTCTTACATGACAGTCAACTCATGGGGTTCTTCCAAAAATGAAAATGTGGAGAGAATGATTGACTGAAAGCACCAACCCTTTTTAGGGGTATCTAACTGGGAGCATGCCACTACCCCAGGCTTCTTAATATGCACACCATGATTGCCAGTTCATCTGAAAAATGTTCTGTATGAAGAGTTGGTGTATCCTGTACTGAAGCTGAAGGTATATACAGTGAATATTTCAGATGAAATTACAATACTTGAGTACTGCGAGTAGTTCACACTTCAAATCGGTATAGTTGCCATGCCCCCAGTATTAAAAAAATAACATCAACAAACGTTTACTTCTGTGTCAAAATCTTCCTGTGTATTAAAAGAGTGCTGCATAGAGAAGGCTTCTTTTTCCATCTGCAAAATAATCTTCCAAGTTCATGGTATGACAGGATCATACCATGTACACAGCTAGACATTTGAACCACTCTGACACTGGTTGTGAGCAGATTCCATTCCTCCTGAGTAATTCAATGGAACTTTAATAATAAGAACATAAGAAAGAGCCTGCTGGATCAGACCAGAGTCTATCTAGTCCAGCACTCTGCTACTCACAATGGGCCCACCAGGTGCCTTTGGGAGCTCACATGCAGGATGTGAAAGCAATGGCCTTCTGCTGCTGCTGTTCCTGAGCACCTGGTCTTCTAAGGCTTTTGCAATCTCAAATCAAGGAGGATCAAGATTGGTAGCCATAGATCGACTTCTCCTCCATAAATCTGTCCAAGCCCCTTTTAAAGCTATCCAGGTCAGTGGCCATCACCACCTCCTGTGGTAGCATATTCCAAACACCAATCATGAGTTGCATGAAGAAATGTTTCCATTTATTAGTCCTAATTCTTCCCCCCAGCATTTTCAGTGGATGCCCCCTGGTATTAATATTGTGAGAAAGAGAGAAAAATTTATCTGAGGCCCTTTCCCCACTTACCTTAAGCCCCGCACTACTCTCCTCAAGTATCGTGGGGTCCCCCGGCACTCCCCACTACAGGGGCTGCGACAATGCAGCCACCCTGATGCTGCTGCTCTCGCACCCCCTCAGCGTGCGGCATCCTTGGCGCTCCTCGAAACGGCGCCTTTTTATGACCCCGCGCAGAAGCTGAATCGTGGGGATGCCCGGCCGCGCGCCAGAGATGCCGCGCGCTGAGAGTAGCGCGCAGCAAAGGGCAGCAAAGGTAAGTGGGGAAACACCCTCTGTTAACATTTTCTATCCCGTGCATAATTTTATAGACTTCAACCATATCCCCCTTCAGACGTCTTCTCTCCAAACTAAAGAGTCCCAAACGCTGCAGCCTCTCCTAATAAGGAAGATGCTCCAATCCCTCAATCATCCTCGTTGCCCTTCTCTGCACATTTTCTATCTCTTCGTTATCCTTTCTGAGATGTGGCGACCAGAACTGAACACAGTACTCCAAGTGTGGTCGCACCACTGCTTTATATAATCAACATCCATAACTGTAATTCTAACACTCATGGAAAATGAGAAGAAAAATCTTAGGTCATAGATTTAATGGGGGATGGCTCTTTTTGAACCCAACAGAAAAGAACTGGAAATATTAGGAAGATCACAAGTTTTCTTTGATTGTAATGATCATTGTTACCTCAAATGATCCAAGGGAAAAAAAAATAAAACAACAGACTTGCATGCTGATACGTCTATTGGTTCCCAAGCAGAAGTGAAACGAAGTATACAAAATTATACACTTTTACAATTTTTGCTGGCACAATTAGTTTTTTAAAATGTCTAGCAAACTCTTGACCCTAGATTCTTAAGGTGTTGATATTTGATGTCAAATTGAAGTAATTTATGATAGAGTCAATTATTATCATATATGATGGAATAATTGTCAGCTAAAAAGACTGACTTTAATTTAGTGTGTGTGTGGTGTGTGTAAAGTGCCACTAGGTAGCAGCCAACTTGTGTTGACCCTGTTGGTTTTTCAAAGCAAGAGATGAACATCAGTGGTTTGCCATTGCCTGCCTCTGAATCACAAAACTCTGGACTTCCTGGATGGTCTCCCATCTAAGTGCTAACAAGAGTTGAACCTGCTTAGCTTCCAGGATCAGTTAAGATCTGGCTAGCTTGGACCATCCAAATCAGAGCTCAATTTAATGTGTTGAACTCAAAACACTTCTGTCTACAATCAGTTTGTTCAGATCCTACCCTCCAAGAGTAGCCCCACTGCCACATTCCAAAGTGTCTTTGGGCTTTTCCCCACTCCCTTCCATCCCCCCTATGCCGCGCGCTGCTCTCAGCGCGCAGCATCTAGGAAGCAGCCTTAAGCGTCCCCACGACCCAGCTCTGTGCAGGGGTTGTCAAAAGGCACCGTTAGGAAGAAGCCTGGGATGCCAGTGTAGCAGCTAAGAAGGTAGCGACAGCGGCAGCGTCGAGGACCCGGCCTAGCAGCTGCTGGCCGCCCCTGCCGTGGGGAGGGAGGAGGAACCCCGCGCTACTCTCCTCAAGTAGCACGGGGCTTACGGTAAGTGGGGAAAGGCCCTTTGACAGTCCCCCCAACTTTCAAAAGCATTTGGGGAATCGTGTCACAGAGAGTTGTAGATAGTAGCAGAAGACAGGCACCGCTCACAGTTCTTGGAATGCAAATTTAAAAAGCAAACCATAGTTTCCCATTCAAACATTATTTTAAAAAAAGTTTTGAAATGTAGGTGAAAATGTCACATTTTAAGTGTTGTGGGAATAATTTAGCACACATCAATTCCTGCACACACGTTACACTGAAGGTACATTTGGGGAGGTGGGATCATGTCCACTGGCCCTGCCTTGCCAAAGAGGCTCTTTCAGAAATTTTGAACACCCATATGAGGCAGAGGCAGGAGCAGTAGATGTGATTTCCCCCTTCTTCAGTGAGTGGATGTACCTGGTACAGGTGGAAAGGGAGGTTAGGATCTGAGTCTGAAACAGAGGCATAGCAAGGGGGAAAAGCATCCAGTGCATTGGTGCATCCTCCGCCCCACACTGCCCCGCCCTGGAATGCCCCATCCCACCCCGCCATGCCCCCAGAAAACCCCTGCCACGTTCCCGGAACGCCCTCACCACATCCCCACAGGGACGCACGCCCGGTGTGTTGCGCCCCCCTCCCCCAATCGCCTTGGAGCTACACCTCTGGTCTGAAATTATAATTTAATTCCAAGTTCACCAATGAGATTTTTGTGAGGCTAAATATAATGCCGGGGCTAGTCAGTCCCAAAATACTTCGTCATACAACACTCACCACCTGCCTCGCCAACAAATACATAACAATGTGTAAATACATCTTTCAAGGTTATCCAATACCACTTAAAGAATTAACGAGGATGATACAAAATATGTATGACCTCTCCTGAAATATTAATGTATCGTCATCAATGTTTTAGCAGTTTTCTATCATATATCACCCTTGACAGACTTCAATCATTTTAGATCAGTTCATGAAAAATAGATATGTTTACCCACACACCATTTTTTTTTGCTCCTTTCCCCCCCTGACTTAATTAATATCAGCTATCCTGTTCAAATGGGAAATTCCCTGTCATTCATGATCCAGCTGGTCCTATACAAGAAAGGCACTGTGGATTTCTAACAAATGTGGTTAGAAAATTAATGCATAGTGCAAATTTGAACAAGTTGGATACTATATAGATGAGTTCAGGATAGCACCGAAAATATATGCTTGACAAAAGAAATTTGGACCTTTCTATAATCAGCAACTATCAACTTCAGAAGTATTGGTTGTGGTGGGTTCTCTGGGCTGTGTGGCTGTGGTCTGGTACCGGAAAACCCACCACAACCAGTTGAATCCGGCCGTGAAAGCCTTCGACAATCCAGAAGTATTGTTTGAGGGGGAAATGACTGGTCTCTCGACTCTGTACTCAGCTCACTTTACAAGAACAGGGAAAAAAGTGTTCTTTAGACAAAAAAGCCTTTTTAAAAATAAAGTTTCTGAAAGAGTCTAATTGGGGCTTGGGAGACTTTCCCCCCTTTTGAAAGAGGAGCCAAAGTATTTTGAATTTTCTCAGATTATCGCCGTGACACAATTTGATAAAAGGTGCCAGAGATAGAGAGAAGGAAAGAAAACATGTGCCTTTTTATTCTTGAGTCCTATAAACATCAGTCTGTTTTCCCAAATTCTCTGAAATCCTTTCCTCTTGGAGCTGATCTAGATGAAAATTGACTTCTTTCTTGTCATGAATTTTCTTCCCTAAATCCTCCACAAAGGCTACATTTGATGGAAGATTGAAATGATCCACTATTGAATATAGGGTATAGTCAGGAATCTTCTTATACAGTGCTGGAGATCCAAAGAGGCAACAGGATCACTTGCATATCAGGAAAAGGGTACTCATCCATGCTCCTGCTCTTAGGTTCACAAAGCAGAGATGGGTGTGTTCAAAACAACATCCACTTATCAGCAAGGTAATACCAGGATTGGATCAAAAGGTTGGAGGAATGAGGAACTCAAGCGGTCTACCATTCTAAGTGACAAACAGAACCCAGTAGGGACTTCCCATGAGACTTAACTAATTCACTCAAGTATCAAAATGGGAAGGCAGCCTATCCCATTGTAACATATACCCCAAATACACCACAGTCCATCCTCTTATTTAATACCTAACAGAACTTTCCTTTGATGCCCTGCCTTACATCTTCCTTTCTTCCCCTGCCTAATTTAGGCTCAGTGGAAACATGATACTATTTTAATTATCAGAATTTTATACCATATTTGCTACACAATGGAGATCCAAAGTGTCTTAAAACATTGTTCCCCACTCCATTGTTTTATCCTGCTGACAACCTTGTGAGGTAAGTTAGACTGACACACATACAAGCAGAGTATGTGACTGGCTCTGTTCACCTAGTAAGCTTCCATGGCAGAGTAGAGATTTAAAGATGGATGTCCCAGATTCTGGTGTGACACTCTAACCATTATACTACATTGTGAGAGACTATGAAAAACTTATTCATGTGATTGTCGAAGGCTTTCACGGCCGGATTCAACTGGTTCTGGTGGGGTTTTCATGCTGTGTGTAACAGACTTCCCTCTGTGACACATCTCTGAAGATGCCAGCCACAGATACAGGTGAAACATTAGGAACAAGATCCACCAGACCATGGCCAGGCAGCCCGGAAAACCCACCAGAACCAGACACCAGTTATTCATGTGATGTTGCTTATGTCCAGAATTTAACTGAAATGAGGCTCAATCATTACATGAGCAATGTGACCGTGCCAGAGATCTGCACCAAGAGGGGACATCAAGCTGGTATGTGAGATCTAATGGGTGGTGGCCTGGATTATATAGAGTGCAAGTGGAGCAGAAACTTATTTTTGAATATTTCCTTAAAGATCCTATACAAACAAATGTTTTGGAAGTCTAAAATATTGAATGAACTAACACACCTGCCTGCACTTTTGTCTTTTTGGGGGGAGAATATTCAATTTAGCCATCCAAAAAGAAAGCCATTTTGCCTTGGAGGAAGATGATCTCCACAATCTGTTGGGTTGGATCGATCAGAGAATTTCTGTTATCGGAAGGGGGAAACTTTTGCTGGTTTCCATCTCCTGCTGTAGACCTCTAAACTCCTCATGCTGTTCTCATTGTCTCCTCAGAAGCAAGGGGGCATTTTGGGCTACAGCAGAAGGTGGGAAGACATCATGCTCCACTGATAGAAATCCCTTCTGGAAGTAGCAATTTTCTGTGAGATTTCAACCATTTGATGGGACCATTTGGGGGCTTTTAACATAACTTGCAACAATTAGATCATATTTTAGCTTCTACCTTCTCTGTAAACTAATATACTATATGAAATTAATCTCCTGCTTTTTTAATACAAGCACTGATATGTCTTTAATGTTCTGCCTTATACAGAACTCAGCGAGGGAAGGTGGCATGGTATAGTCCAGAGGTCTGCAGCCTGAGGCTCTCCAGATGTTCATGGACTACAAATAGAGAAGCCAATGCTGGCAGGGGCTGATGGGAATTTTAGTCCATGAACATCTGGAGAGTTACAGGTTGCAGACCCCTGGTATAGTCCAATCTCATTAAATCTTGGAATCTAAGCAGGGTTGGAACTTGGATGGGAGACTACCAATGAAGATTCTGTAGAGGAAGAATATGGAAAACTATCTCTGCATAATCACTTGCCTTGCAAATTCCTTGCTGGGGCCACCATGAATTAGCTGTGATCTGATAGGACTTTGTACATACTTTTACACACACACACACACACACACACACACACACACACACACACACACACACACACACACACACGAGAGAGAGAGAGAGAGAGAGAGAGAGAGAGATCCTGTTCTGATTAATGTAGGAGACAGATGTAATTATGGTAGGCTTTTCTGCTTTAAAAAGCAGAGTAACCATTATCCACGACCTCAGGACTTTCCCTCTGCCCATTTGATAAGAGCCACAAGAGCCTAGTTAGAGTAACTGCTGAAGTGGAGGCCTGGCCAAAATCCTCTTGCTGTTCAGAGGAAAGTGATGCAGTTGAAGGACCCTTTGCCCATGTCCTGGTTCAAAGGGCAAAGGCAATTCCTCTGTCCTCTCAGTCTTTGATTAATGCCAAACAAGTCTTTGCTCAGGATGAATGTACACCAGAACATTAGAGGTACAAATAAGCACACTTGCAAACAGAAAGAGGAAGGACATATTATTACCACACAGTTGGGAAGACTCCGAATTTTGAAGTGATTAAATAGCAACATAAAACAGAACTTCTGTTAACTGGGTTGCTCCCCCACTTCATGAAGCCCCCCCCCCTTTAATTGTGGTCACGGACAAAGAAAGTGGCTCACGGGCAAACCAGCTAATGGGCTAGCCCCTGTATACGCCTGCCAGTGCAACTGTGTAAATTATATCTGGTTCCATTTTTCTCCACCATCCCTGCCTGGGGCTTCCAGAGAACCTAACCAATTCTCTCCAGTCCTGATATGTTATATCCATGCTATTATATTCCTGTAGATCTCCTGGGCAGAAAGCAATACGACTGTGCTTATTTAGTAGTGGGTTTTACATTAGGAGCCTCAGCGGCCTCCACTAGGAATTAGGCTGAGAAACTAAACTCATTTTCATTTGAAACCATACAAAATTGAAAGCCCATTCTCCAGGGAGATGGAGGTAACAGGTTAACCCTTACAGCCATTCACTTCCCAGACATACCTTTTTAACTGAGCAAATCTAGTAGGTGTCTACTCAGTTTTTGCAAGTTTCCTTCCTCTGCCTTTTTGATGTTTCCCTGAGACTCCTGCGGCCCTTCAGGACATAATGAGAACTCTTGGGCAAATCCTAGGGCACAGTTCAGTAAGGGTTGGAATCAGTCGTTGACTCACTTCTCACTAATCAGTGCGCAGGATTCATTGTCGGTCATGGAGTGAGTCCTGTGCGCCAACTGGTGAGAAGGTGGGCTGGCAGGGCAGTGGTGGCTTTGCTGCTTGCTGCCCACCAGCCCTGGTACCACCCTCCCCATTCTCCTGTCCAAACACCTGCCTATTCCCCTGCCCAGCCCTCAAACACTAAGCCTGGCAGGGAGGCAGTGGTGGGGCAGCAGTGGCTTTGCTGCCTGCTGCCATGCCAGCCCTGGCACCACCCTTCCCATTTCCATGCTCACCCTCTTCCAACCTCCCAACACCAAACCAAACCTGGAGGGGCATGGGTGACACCCGCCCTTCCCACCATGCCTGCCTGGAATAAGTGCCGGGGGAGGGGAGGAGAAGGCGGGTGGACAGGAAAAGCGGCAGTCCTGCCACCAACCCACCCAGTCCCTTGCCTGCTCTCTCCCCCTGTCTAGAGGCCATTTTATTTCCACATAAAATGGGCTTTACTGCTACTGAAGTATTAATTAATTAATTTATTGCCCCCATCGTTTATTTTAAGTACTCACAGCACCTCTTTATTATCACAATTATCCTGAAAGTTAGGCTGGGAGATGGTGATTTATCCAAGGCCAGTCAGTGTGGAGTATAGCTGAGGATGGACCAGAACCTATCATACCCAAACCACTGCAACTCACATTGCTTGTGGTGATCGAGAGTTGGCTTTATTTTTGGTCTTTCTGGGACTTAATTCTTTTTACTACTGCTAACTCTAATTATCTTCTTAAAGCCTGAAGCAATTTTCCATCATGCTATTTTAGCTCAGAATCAAGAAGGTCAGTTTCACAGTGTACCCATTTGTGCATAATTGTAATATGTAAAAGAATGACCTCATTCTGACAAGAATAAAAGAGCATGAAAGACTAAACCAACCTGAGAAACCAATAATAGATGAACATGCTCTAACGCAAGCTGGACATAGGATCCTATTTGATGTCACAGGAATTCTTGACAACTCTGACAGCTACAACGGGAAGCCACTACATAGGGAAGCCACTGAAATTCACAAACACCAAGCCAGTTTCAGCAAAAAGGGAGACTGAAAATCAATAAAACCTGGCTACTGGTACTAAGAAAAAAACGAAGTCCAAAAACCAGGAGACTTTTCAAACACCATTCAACAATATTTTAGATATTACAAACTTCTTCCCTCTTCTAAATACCTCATAAACCAGTGAAGAATATCTTCAAGCGAGGGAAGAATTCCAGTGTACCAGTTAGTCTGGGGTATTGGGTTTTGCTTTGTGTTTCCTCAGCACAGTGTTTTAGATTTTAGTTGATGGTTTTTCTAACTGTGAGGGCTGAGTGAAGGTACTGAGTATATGTATCAAGCCTGTTAGAACACTGTGTGTGTGAACAGGCCATTAGCCAAAACATCTTAAGTTTAAGCAACTGTACTATCTAAGAAACAACTAAATAATATCTAAACTGAACTGTAACTGAGAAACTGATAAGTCTGTGCTTGAAAAAAGCAAAATACTGAATCTCTGTGCCACACTCTAGTGTATATATTACTCCTGCCTTATTTGCCTCATCCATTCCATCTCTCTAAGTTATTCATATCCCTTTCCCATCTCCTCTCCAGTAAATAACCTTTTATTCTGTTTAAGTTTAAAATCTGCCACAGTATTAATTTTGTTTGCCTTATTAAGGGGTGTGCCTAGAAAGGGTTTAAGTCAAGGGCATCCATCACCTTCTGGGTCAGTTACAAAGCTGAGGGAAAGTGCTTTTATTATACCAAACACTATCATTTCTGAATCACCTTAGTCCTGTGGTGGCGAACCTATGGCACTTCAGATGTTCATGGACTACAATTCCCATCAGCCCCTGCCAGCATGGCCAATTGGCCATGTTGGCAGGGGCTGATGGAAATTGTAGTTCATGAACATCTGGAGTGCCATAGGTTTGCCACCACTGCCTTAGTCCCTGGAGGGAAAAGGTGGGAAAAATCTGACAAGCTAAGTCAGTTAGTGGTTTCCCTGTCTGAAGAAGTTAAGAATGTGTGGGGGTCTGTTGCATATGCCTTTGAAGATGCCCCTATAGATGCTGGCAAACTTTAGGAGCTGAAACTACCAGATCATGGCCACATAGCTGGGAAAACTTACAACATCTTACAGTGGTTATCTTATTTCTCTTTGGATGCACGTCAGAATGGACTACATACCAGGTCAAATTACATATAAAGGGCAGTTCTTTGAAGGCCAAACATAATGTTATGTTGGGAAAACTGGGAGAAGATCTGCCAATATAGAGTGTAGCCTTAAAAAGCAACCACGAAAGGGACTTCAGTACAGAATACAGCTTTAATGCTGAAGGAAGAGAGAAGACTATTTCCATAAGTAAAACCACTATTATTCCAGTAGCTTTTAGACTTGGTAGGGGAAAAAGGAGACAGGCAATATCTCTGTGTCTGTCTTTTTTTCTGCTTGAGCTAAAACTAACCTGGTGATATAGAAAATTATTTTAAAAGGGTAAATGTCATAGAGAAAATAGATCTCACTATACCAAGTGTGGCTGACCTGGTTTTTATCCAGCCTCCAGTGATTGCTTTTCAAGACTAAACTAGCTATCAGGAAATCCAACCACAGATCTTCAGCATAGTGAAAGCTATCGCCCTTGTTCTTCCTTCCAGGGAGTTGCCAGCTGTGACTGACAATCATCCCCAAAAGACTCCAGAAAGGCCAGGTGAAGCCTTTAGCTGTCACCCATCCTGGCAACGTTCTAGTCAGCAGGCATAGTTGAAAGGCAGCTGATTTCAGTGGTAGTGCTCAGAAGGCGAGACATAGCTCAGGCCAGAAGCCATTTATACTCAGTTTCGGGCCCATTGGGGGGCATAGCTGCAGAAGCGTTTAATGACCATGATGAGCCATAAGAAAGCAGCTTGAAAAGTATTAGCCTATAAAGGTAAGGTGGGAGCAGACAACTAGGGGGTGGAGCAATAGAAAAGAGGAAGGGGGCAGAGTAGGGAGGAAATGGGAAGAAGTAGGAATCAAAGTGTCCGGGCTCTGCGGGATCTTGATGAGTTCCGCAGGGCCTGCAAGACTGAGTTGTTCCACCGGGCTTTTGATGGGGCCAGCTTTGTTCCCCTCTACATCTGGGGTCCTGCTAACATCACTGGGACCACCGTTCCCCCTCTCTTTTGGGGGAGGGTTTTCATGTGGGTTTTAATTGCGGAACGCCGCCAAATTTGTATTGATTGCTGCATTTTAAAGAGTTTTCAGCATTATGACTTTGGGGCCTATATCCTCTTTGTGTGTATTTATGTATATCTTGTATTTTATTTATGTGCTCCGCTGGTTTTATTGTTGTATGTTATGTTATGTTATGTTGTACACCACCCAGAGCCCTTTGGGGGAGGGGCGGTATATAAAATTAACAACAAACAAACAAACAAACAAACTAAGTGGAAGCAATAGAGGCAGGAGTACAGCAGGGAAGATCAGAGGGGTTGGGGCAGTGCATTCTACTTTGTTCAATTGGGCTGACTTCCAAGTGGAGACTGGAAATCTACAGAAAGACAAGTGCTGTCCAGATGGCAGAGATCAATTTCCCTGCAGAAACCAGCTGCTTTGGACATTATAGGCATTATACCTTGCTCAATTCCCTCTTCTCCCTAAATCCTGCCCCCCAAATCTCCAGGAATTTCCCAAACTGGAGTTGGCAACTCTAGCCTCATAGGACTGCAGCCTTCAATTATTTTATAAATGGCGACATACATATGAATACCATGGAAGCATTTTTTTTGCTGAATTTACTGACACTTATGAGTGAATTTTAAGTTACATACATGAAGCCATTTTCTGCTGGATTCCTCTTTGGCTAAAAATGAGCTTTTGCTCCCTGACAAGTGTTTTTGCTGACTTTGCTTTTCTGAAAAGACTAATTGTCAAAGAAGACGAGGCATCTCTGCTGATAAGGGGGCACAGAGGAGAAATTTGACTAACCCCCCCATGAAGCTTTTAGAAGTTAGATACAAATTCTAATCTGCATATATACCTCAATGCTGGCTTCTGTAGTTGGATGATGTAATTTTTCTTCCCTAGTAAAACTGTGATGATATTAAAACAATAAATGAACTTAGCAGAACTTCCCTGACTTCAAGGTGCTATTTAGACTAGGTCAGTGGTGGCGAGCCTATGGCATTCCAGATGTTCATGGACCACAATTCCCATCAGCCCCTGCCAGCATGACCAATTTGGTTCGCCACCACAGGACTCGGTGAACTTTTCAAAACCTGGCTCTTCCCATGCTGTTATAGCCCTTTAAAGAAAAAGAAAAAATAGTAGCAGGGTGAGAGAGATGTGACAAAAAGGGCTTCCATTTCTGGACTAGTTAGGTGGGTAAAAGGGGGTTAACTCTTTTAAAGATGGGCAGTGGGTAAAAGGGGGTTAACTCTTTTAAAGATGGGCAGTGGTCTGCATCACAGCTACTTTGACTTTAAGAAGGAGTGGTTTGATCATGCTCACTGAGAGAGCTCTTGGCAGATATGAGATTTAGCTTGGAGATTTCCTGATCTGTAGCTATTAGCTACGACACTATTCCAACTGACTTGGAAAAGTTTGTCTCTGAAGGAGAGCTTTAGGTCACTTCTCAAACCCTGGCCTCTTGCTTATAGAGCTAATTGCTTGGCAGCCCTCTCATAATAAAGTTATGAAGTGCTCACTAGATCAGTGGCAAGTATGAAGCAGTACTTTTTCAGTCTTTATGGGCAGAGAGCCCAGGACTGCACTCGTCAGGGCAACCATCTTTCCCAGCCCTTCTCCCCACGGTACTTTAACTAGAGCAGTTGATTGACGCTGGAGCCTCAAACACGCAGCTCGTATGCTCTGCTGCCACTGAAACACAGGCTCTCCTATTGTACAAGGGGAAGCCGATGCCAACAATAATGAAGCTGGTTAATTTCCCCATTTATTGTATCGTAACAAACACTGAAGAGGGGTAGTAGTACACCAGTAATTGCACTCTCTTCTCGGGCCCTTAGAGAAAGGACTGTGCCATTTAAATGAACAGATTAAAAGAGAATTTGGAACCTTGGGATAGTAGAAGACGTTTTTAGCTGCTGAGTAAAAGTGTAGGAAGACAAACACATTTTTTTTTCCAGGGAGAGAAAAAGGGAAGGGGGAAAGAACTGTTCTCTTTTGTATACAACTCAGGTCCTCCCAGTACAAATCAAATGGAGCACCAACTATTGTGGCCAAAGATTAGAAAGAATCTCTGAGTGGTCACCATTAACCCTTGCATGCCGATTCAGGAACCCAGGCAGAGGAGGAGGGCAAGGTAAAAGGTAAAGTTTCCCCTTCAGTCGTGTCCGATCCTGGGGTACCACTGCGAGCAGTGATTTCATAGGCAAGCCTCTTTTGTGGGGTAGTTTGCCATTGCTTTCCCTGGCTATTTTTTACCCCCTAGCTATGAGCTAGGTACTCATTTACTGGCCAAGAAATGGATGGATGTCTGAGTTGGCCATGAGCCAGCTGCAAGGATATCTGACCCACAGGGGGCTCGAACTCCTGACCATATGAGTGGCAGTGTAAGCACTTAACCACTACACCACACAGCTCCTTGGTGGACAAGGAGGGAGCTATAATTATGTGGGGCCATTAACCCACCAACAGTTTTCTAGAGCCCACTGTAGTAGCTTTACTGCTAGTAGTGTTATAATGAGGTAGTGATAATATATTTTTATTGTTACTGTTGCTATTCATTCCTGCTACTCTCTTCATCTTTGTGTCGTGCTATGATTCCTTTCTGGATCTATTGGAACAGTGGAACTTAATCTGCCTGCAAAGTATTTTACAGAGAAAAATCAATGTAAATTATCAGACATGATGCAGTGGAAACCCTACTAATGATTCACTAGTTAGCACTTCATTTAAGAACTTGAATACTTATAGCTATACTCCTAGCCAGGGACTCAACCAGTTTGTAATAAAGAACAAAGCTGGATCTATGGTGCATCAATAAAGCCATGAACGAGCTGCTATATCATCCATTCACAACAACAGTGCCAGTAACTGAACTTGTGACCCAGGGGCACCCCTGTCCACTACCAGTCTGTAGAAGGTCTAGGTGATGCCATGTAAGTTGCCCAGAAGCAACTGAGTTAGCAAGCAGTTAATGATATTGTGGAAAATTTACAGCCAAGGCTTTCACCTCGAGCTGGCTTGTAAAATCTGCATGGCCTTTAACCTCCTTGTTACAGAAATATATAATTGAGATCTGCTCAGGGAAACTAACAAGCATCTGGTTCCCTGTTGTGATTATTAATTGCTAATTGGATGACTTGGATATTTCCCCTCCCTTGATTAACTTCCAGGGTATCTGCAATAAACAATCACCAATATATCTCTCACCGGTAGATTCTAATGTTATAAACTGAACATGATCTCCTTATAAGGTGATCCTCCAGTTCCATATCCTCAGGCTGGGTTTCCTCACTAATGAGCATGGTTAAACAGAGCTTGTATCCACTTCATTCTGTGCGGGCTATTTCATACACTACAACCCAAATGGCTGACACATAACTAGAATTCTTAGCTGGGAACCCATTTCCCTGGTGCATGGAGTCCTAATTTGGATCAAGACAGCAATAAACAAAGGCAGAGGTGGGGGGGGGGGGGGAATTTCCCGCCATGCTGTTTTTCCAATCTGAAAAAAGCCCAAAAGATACTGTTAGTCCTCTTGGGGAAATTTACATGTACATGTAAATTTCCCCTATAGGGCACATAATGGGCCACATCTGATCCAAAGTCTTTGTGAAGCTAGGCTTCTGTCTCCAACCACTAGCTCCAGTATAATACTTTTAAGAACACCAAGGTAACAGGCAGATACCCTAGCTATCTGGTCACCATTCAAGTCTTCTAAAGTGGTCAAACTTAACCACATTTCTTTTGATTTAGGGTTGTCTCTTATCCTGCTGGCTCCCAGGCTAGCCTTTCTGATTGGTTGAGCCAGGTACTTTTGGGGTAGAAAACAGCTACATAAATCGCCTAACAATCTAAGTATGAAGGTGAATAGAAATAGCTCATGGAAACACTTCTGTTGTTAGAGAACTGATGTAAGAACAAACTGTTAGTGAGATTACAAGACATTTGTAATCTGGCATGAAATGTTTTAAACACTGTGAGAACAAAGACTTTTTTAGGGGATTTCTTGCTCTCCTTTTCTGCCTAGAAGAGCTTTAAGAAATCATTACAATTAAATAATTAGTAAAATGTGTCATCCTGGGCTGGTCTTGGACACAGTTGGCTGGTCTCCCAAGGCCATAGGGTACAAGGAAAGGGTCAAGAGCCTTTTACCCTAAAATTCCAAAGTGCTACATTCTCAGCATTCAAACCCAAATTCTGGTTGTGACTAAGGTTTAAAAATTTTTTAAAGACAAAATGCAATAACAACACTTCAGTTAGAGATTATATGGCATAGCAAATCACCTTTACAAAGTGCATGCAACTAATGTATTCTCATTTCAGTTTCACATACCTACATCACCATGACCATGAACTGCATCATGATGTTTAACAAAATCGTTTCTAATTTTAGAAGATACCACCAGGAAACAGGCCTAACATACAGGTTACTCCCATTGAAAACAAGAACAACAACATCTTTTTTTGTTTCCCATTTATAAAAGCTGGAGGGGACAATATGAATGAGAATGTCTCCTGAATCATAATGTACAAAGGGTATTCTCACTAGGTGTATGGCTGATTTTCCAGTGAACCACTTATAGGCTGTCATTTACGGGTACTTTACATCTCATAGTCTCTACTTAGGCAAGGTTGTTATAATGTTGTCTCAAGACCACGAGTCTACAGTTTGCAAACCAAGGAAGGTAAATTATTAACGTTATATTATTATATAATTTTGTTTAATATCCCAGCTGCCAGGAGCAGCAGTGGCTTAGGAGGTTAAGAGCTTGTGTATCTAATCTGAGGAACCGGGTTTGATTCCCAGCTCTGCCGCCCAAGCTGTGGAGGCTTATCTGGGGAATTCAGATTAGCCTGTACACTCCCACACATGCCAGCTGGGTGACCTTGGGCTAGTCACAGCTTCTCGGAACTCTCTCAGCCCCACCTATCTCACAGGGTGTTTGTTGTGAGGGGGGAAGGGCAAGGAGATTGTAAGCCCCTTTGAGTCTCCTGCAGGAGAGAAAGGGGAGATATAAATCCAAACTCTTCTTCTTGTTGTTCTTCTTGTGCTTCTTGTTCTTCTTATTCTTCTTATTCTTCTTGTTCTTATTCTTCTTGTTCTTCTTTTTCTTGTTCTTCTTTTTCTTGCTCTTGTGCTTCTTCTTCTTTAGCTGGTTGTTGGCCTTTCATTACAATTTGAGCTCACCCAGAGGCCTAGAACATTGTAATGTATTGGTGTAGTGTTTGTGCGGATCCCAGCAGGGCTGTCTTCTGAATCTGATGTTGATTTTGTCGATTTGGAGATGTTTCAAGTGCCACCCTAGTGTGTTCAGAATGGCACCCAGGGTGCCAATTACCACTGGGATGACCTCAGCTGGTTTGTGTCATAGTCGCTGAATTATGATGATGATAATGATGGTGAAATGCCAGATTTCTTTTTCTGCTCACCTAGCTCTTCCAGCATGTCAATGGTTAAGACAAGCCTGCACTGTTTTCTTGTTACTTTTGTCACTGATCTAATGGCCATTGATAATAGTTGAATAAGAATTGATGGAGAGATAGATTTAATTAACCCTGGTGTCAGCAGCCGGCAGTGCTGCCTGTTTGTCTGTTAATGGAATGATGCAGAAAAAACCCTCCTGAGTTTTGCACGGCTCAGCCGGAGGCAAATAAAATGCTTCTGTTCATCAGCAGCACCTCCCAGGTATGCCCAGGCAGCACTGTGTGTAAACCATAACCCCCACCCAGGTACAAAGCAATCACCTAACCACTTGCAATCATAGCCTGATCTCCGCTTTGCCTGTAAACTCACGGGAAGAAAGACATACGCCACAACACCTCAGAGGCGAGTGTTAGCAAAACGCCAGGAGAAATGAAGGCAGCTGACAGACATGCCGAAGAAACCTGGGGAAAGCAGCAGATTGGGTCAAAATGGAAAACTTGGGGGGGGGGGGCGAGGAGGAATGTTTTGCTCATAATGTGTGCCTGTCCTGGAAACAAAAGGCCTTCACTGATAAGCCTATGTAAGGCAGATGTGATTTTCCTACATGAAAGGCATATCCATGCAGGAACATTGTACTTTGCAAAACACCCCTAAGTATTCAGCTGGATTTTTTTCAAGGTGGGTCTTTGTCAGTGGAACTATTTCTTGATTATGGAACATGAGCCCAGTAGTGTTGGCTTGCACTCGGTATGGTTGGACACTGTGCTGAATTGTGCTTGGATGAAGAGGGAAGTTTTATTCTGTTGTAGTCGGTTCTATTTTAGATTCCGTTCTCTTTGAAACTCAGGAATGAGGCAATACTTGCCAAGGCAGGATTTTGCCAATCCTGGCAATGCTGTGTTGGAAGAAATGACACCCCTTGATGCCTCTGTCTAGGGGATGAGGCCACCTTAAAAAAAACAACTTCATTCTTCATTCATTCATTCTGCACATTTATATTCTTGACCCATATACTACAGAGCTCAGGGAGATGTGCATGAATGGAGTTCAGTATCCTAGCCATTGACTGGCAAAACTGCAGAGCACTGTTCTGTTTCCAGGATTTCATAGGCATTTGCTTCTAAAAGAGGGCAGGGATGGCTTGAAGTTTGTTCATTCCCTAGGTCAGCAGGATGGATTTGCCAGGAAAATGGCAAGTTCTAGTCCACAGCTATTAAAAGAAGAGAAGAGTTTGGATTTATACCCTGCCTTTCTCTCCTGTTAAGGACTCTCAAAGTGGCTTACAAACTCCTTCCCTTCCTCTCCCCACAACAGACACCTTGTGACATAGGTGGCACTGAGAGAGTTCTGAAAGAACTGTGACTAGCTCAAGGCTTCATGTATAGGAGCGGGGAAACCAATCCAGTTCACCAGATAAGAGTCCACTGCTCATGTGGAGGGGTGGGGAATCAAACCCCATTCTCCAGATGAGAGTCTACCTGCTGTTAACCATTATACCATGCTGGCCATGATCACAAATGGAATCTCCACATACAAAAGCATATACTTCTGAACATTAGAGGCTGTGGACAATAACATTACTTTTTGCTTTCCAGTACTTAGAAGTATCAGATTGGCCATTGTTGTAAATGTTGGTTCGATCCATCAAGGTAATTACCTTGCACCTCCCAAGAAGTTCTGGGTTATAGCCACAGTTCACACAGAAAGGCAATGAAAATGGAATCATCACAAAAACCTGGATTTGCACTTAGCTGTCAACAATACAAGCACCTTTGAACAGGGGTGCCCAGACTGCCTTCAGGTCCATAGTACACATGAAGCTCCCAACAGGACAAATAATGCCCCTAGGACTTTTTCTGGTCAGGAAACCACACTGAAGGTGAAGGACAAGGAAGACTGAAGTCTGATGTATTCCAGCTAGGAAGCAGTAAGGAGAAGTCACAGTGGCCCTGCCTATCCTAAACACTGCATTCCCTTGGCTCCCAGATGCCAGAACAAATGAGTAAATAGAGACAACAACTTTCCAGAGCAGTTTCTGAAGGAGCCTGAAAGTCTGGGAAAATTGTAAATGCTGACAAGTACCTGGAGCTCTGATCTTAGGATCTTGGACCCCCCCCCCCCCCGAAGATAGGGTTCATTCTGTTTTCAAGGAAATTCCTTTGTTCAGCTGGCACCCACTTGGCAAAAATGGGGCACAGTTTGAGGAAGTAAGCATCCAGTACACTATATGCTTTTGTGGACCCTACTTTAATTTAAAAGGACAGGTGAGAACAGGCGTAAGTGAGAATGGAAATGTGCGGTACTTAATGGGTCATTAGCTCCCCTGCCTGCGTGGTAATGAAATAATAATAATAATACTTTCTGATCAAGACAGGAGATCTGGTGATTCGGTGGTGAGAGAATAGCCACATAAGAACACCCCGACAGTCCTCCTTCACACCTCATCTTCTTTTCATTTGCAGCTCTGATTGTTTTTCGTGTTTAAACACATGCCCCATTCTTTTGTCCTTGACCAGAGTGATGAATTCCCTCCCTGCCACTCAAGGTAGTCCGGGCTGGTGTGCAAGCCCAGATTTGTTTGCAAGGGACAAATTGATGTCCGGTGTTTTGGCTCTCACAAAGATAGGTACATTTCTTTCCACTCCCTTATGAATCAAGCAATTGGTAGGACCATTGTTAAAGGCCAACACAGTTTCCACAGGTGTGTGTCAAATCTCTGACAGCTGTAAAAGGGCAGGCAATAATTTATTCACATTGAGGGAGTGATGGAAGCCAAGGGTGGTTTCATTCACGTGGTCCCATGTGGGTGTACAACCAAGAACAATGTACATCACTGATCCACAGACAAGGCAAAACACTCTGTGAGCAAACTTGTTAGCCACTTTTGGAGCGCCCCTGAAAAATCACCCAAAGGTGGAGTGTTTTTCACTGCTGCAATACAGTTTCCTGAAACGCTCTTTCCTCTTCAGTTCTCTGTAGTTAACTATAAAAAAGCATTAAAACATTGTTCTTAAAATACACTGATTTTTGCAGTTCTAAAAGAAGGTACTGATTTTTTTAAAAGACACCTCTTCCCCCATTCTAAACAACAGAAACTGAAGGCACTCTAGCGAACAGTTCAACTGCAAACCTAAAAAACAATGGTGGCGGGGAGGACTATGTGTGTGAAAGAAACAAATCTGCAGCAAGAACTTTGTGGTAAGGAGAAGCAACGATGAGGTGGGAAAAGGGATAAGAAGTGGTCCCATGATGTTAACTTGTGATGCTAAATGGTCATTTCCTCACTGCTTGCATTTTTGTTTGTTTCAGAACAAAAAGAAGAGCGCTTTATCTCTATCCTAGCCAACCAAGGCAGGGGGTTTTTGTGACAGTTTTAACTGGTACTGGGTGTCACCACCTTTCTTAGGGTTTCTCCCAAATCTTGATGGGGGAATCGGTGAAAATAGGCACAATCTTATATGTAAACACCAGCAGCTTTTTAAAAAAGGCATCTCTGTGTTATATCCAGACACCAAAGTAATTGTTGCTCTCCTTTTGCAATTTCATTTTGATCAGAGGCTTTGGATCTAGCTATGAATTTTGCCAACCCCTTTTGAACCTAACCCTCCATCCCTTTCTTGAAGCATGACACGATTTCCCTGCAATGCCCGTAAATATGTTTGTAACTGATTGAAAAAGGTGTCCTCCCAAAGTCTGAAAGGGAGAGCAAAACAAAACAGCACTTAGCTTGGAAAGACCAGCTGTAATAATAGCACTTCACCCTTAAGGGCAGGTGCTTCTAGATAAACAGGCCCAGAAGAATCAGAGAGGAAATATTTGCTGGGTTAGTTTCCAAGCAGATGAGCTCTGCAGTGGACATATGCGTGTGTGGAGGTGGACGACACAGATTCCCTTGCTCTCTGACAAGCACATTTTGACAATGCTGCTGAAAGGGATGACAGAGTTATGGGTGAGGAAGAGGAATAACCAGACAGGGAGTGTCATCCCACTGCTTTGCCTTGATGCAGAATAGACCTGTTAACAATGAGAGTCATGGTCCAGCCCTGGGAAACATCCTCTCTTTGGTGACAAAGGGAATTCTCCCATGTGATGATGAACTTCCTGCCACAATATACCTGCCAACAGCAGGAGCCACAAGCAGTTGAAGATCATTAGTGATATCCGCCAGAACTCCCAGTAACATATATTGCAGCAAAGGTTAAGACTGCCCATTCCTTGCCCAAACATATGCATGTTTTCCATATATCCTCTACACCATGTCCTATTCTTGTAACTCAGGAGAACAGAACTGAGGTCATTGCATACCATTTCTATCTACTGGCCCCAATCCCAAGTAAGGCAAAACTTTGATTTTCCAAGGGAATTAGTCTTGAATAATTTTTTAAAGATTGGAACGGATGTATTTATAAAAAGAGCTGTGCTGTTGGAAATCACATACTCTAATCCAGAAATGCTGCTCTTTAATTTACAATATGTGAGGGCTGGTGGAGTTTGCTAAGTTCTTAGAGAAAGACACTTTTCAGATATTTGCTGGTAGTCCCCCGCCACTCATTGATGCGGCTGGCCTCTACCCGGGCCAGGGCCTTTAAAGCCCTGGCCCCGTACCACCTGCTGTCCAGGCCCTGCAGGACCTTGGTGAGTTCTGCAGGGCCTGCAAGACCGGGCCTTTGGGAATGCCAGCCGCAGTTTGCCTGCCCCCCTCTGAAGCCCTCACAATAGCTTTCCATCTCCAGCATTGCCTGGTTACTGATTCCATCTATTTTTGGGCAATGCTGACCCTCCTGGCCTTTGGTCTGAGCACCATCAGTATTTGGATTGATATATGAACTACTGCTATAATGTATTTTAGTGTTTTTATTGGTATATTATTTTATGATTTTACATTATAAATGCTTTCTTCGTTTATTGTATACTGCCCAGAGCCCTCCGGGGGTTGGGCAGTCTATCAAGTCTAATAAATAAATAAATAAATAAATACATACATACATACATACATACATACATACATACATACATACATACATACATACATACATACATAAAAAAAAGAATACTCTTAAAATAATTCTTTCACATGTGGATTTTTGTGATGACAGGTCAGGCCGGATTTATATTAAGCACGATTACTGTGAATACTGGTAACTGATAAATATTTATTTGATTCTAACAGTACCAAACACAACACTGTATATAGAAGTTAAAGGAATTTTTTTAGAAGCTTATAAAATCTACATATTTTATTTCATTCATAATGAATCTGTAAGATTTTATTTATTAAAATATTTATTCCTCAACTTTGTCTTTGGAAATTCCTGGATATTTGATGGTGAGGTAGGGGGAGGGCGGACCTTTGGGAGGAAGCTCAGTGGGATTGTGATCTCTGCGGTATACCATAGAATCTGCCCCCGAAGCTGCCATTTACTCTATGGGAACTGATTTCTGTAGTCTGGAGATCAGCTGTAACCTCAGGAGAAATCCAGGTTCCACTGGGGGGGGGTGTGTGTGTGTGGCAACACCACCATTCCTCTTGGCCTAAGGCAGCTTACAAATCATCATTAAAACATTACAGATAAAAAAATCAAATTAAACCCCCCAGATCTCTTTAAAAATGTTGTCTGTTTGTATTTCATCAGAAGCCTGGAAAATAAGCTAGTCTTGAAGTGTCTCCTGAAGATCTCTGGTGAAAGGCCTTTTTTTCACTTATTCCGGGAGCAGAGAAGGGGCAGAAAGAAAACAGATTATTTCCCTCACCCTCAGCTCGATTCCTTCCCAAAGAACAGGCACCCATGTAGAGGTAAAAAATGAATCTGGATTCAAAAATAACGGATGCCACACATTACTATGCTGTGTGGAATCCACCAGAGTTAGGAAAAGAGAGTCAAGGGAAGGAGATATCCGCCTTCAGTGGCTACCTGGAAAATCCTGTGTTGGTCCAAGTTCAGAAAAGGCTTTAAAGGGCCACAGACTATGCTGCATCTTTTTTTTTTTTTTTTTACAAAGTCCATACATTTTGTTTGTCAAGATAAACACAGAAATCTTTGGAGGAAAAGTGAGCAAGTGACAATTCAGTTTTGCTGAGAGGAATGGCATCAGAAATGGCTAAACGAGGTTGTAGTCTGCAGTTGCCAGGGGAAAGGGCAAAACTGACAATGGCTGACATGTGAAGGAAAGCTTTCCTTTACTGGGAGCAGCATGATGTGGTTAGTGTGGTCATAACATATTCGGGATGTATCACATGAATAGTTTGCCTGCATTCGCTGCATTTCCGATTTCCCAGAAGTCATTGATAGAGCCCTTCTTTAAAGGGAAATTCTACCAGATGGATATATCAATTCCAAATATACATTCTTGGTACTAAGTCATTCGTTTTGATGGAATGGTTTCCTGAAAAAACATCAGTTAGATTTCTGTGGATAGAACAGTGGATGGCCAGAATGGTGTAAGCGGAGTGTCAGCCTGGGTTCCAATCCCCACTCTGCGAGTGGGTGACTCTGCCCCAATTATTCTCTCTCTATTTTATCTCACAGTGTTGTTAGAGGGATAGAACTGAATGGGAACAGCCATGAGTAGCCCCTCCTCAACTCCTCGGAGGGATTATGGCATAAATAAGAGATACACAGACAGACCTGAAATAGCCCCAAGGAACTGCTATTGGCCACATTGGAGATACACAGACGGATCTGAAATAGCCACAGGGAATTGTTATTTGCCACATTGTGGAACGCATCAGGTCATGTGGTTTTCTTAATGGGACAACTAGCACTCCTCTGGGACTGTTCCAGGTTCATAAAATGGCATAGGTAGAAGGCTTACTTCTTTGACACATTCTGCTAATCCAAATCAGCCCTAATGTACCCTGGAACTGAGTTCTGAACAAGAAATTTGCAGTGCACACCTGGTCAGCCTAATCCTAGGACGATGCAAGAAAATGTAACATCATTAGGCCTCCCAGTTGGTGCACTGGAGGAAGGAATTGCACTATGAATGACTATTATTATAAGCAATTATGTTATATCAAGTACTAAGTATGCATGAAATGTACCAGCCTCTTTCCCTTATAAATAGGAGATGGAGAAAAGTAATTATTTGTTCTGTAGCAATGAAGGGGAATAGAAAAGAAGCCGCAGCAAATTGCAGTCACAACCTGAATGTATCCAAGATCGGGCTCTTAGGAAGACATGGCCAGTGCCCAGGACGGGACACTGTCAGACTGAATTTTCCCCTGTATAACTTGGTGTTTATCGTTAGGGTTTCCTTTAGCATTTTCTTGACCACTTAATGTACCATGTTTTGTTCCCAGAACATTTCAGCCCTTTCCTAATTAGAATATTGCACCCTCATGATATAATGTGGCTATAGTTAAAATACAAAATTCCCTGGTGGTGTAATCAGTGATGAGTGACAGTCTTAAAGCCACAAACAAAATATTTCAGAGTATAAAACATGTAAAACACAATTCAAAACATACTGCGATAAGCCAAGATTTGTAAAGTACACCTATTCATATCAACCATAGAAATCAGCATTCATAGAAAAAGAAATCACAAACCCCATCACATGGGCACTATCTATCTATCTATCTATCTATCTATCTATCTATCTATCTATCTATCTATCTATCTATCTATCTATCTATCTATCTATCTATCTATCTATCTATCTATCTATCTATCTATCTATCTATCTATCTATCTATCTATCTATCTATCTATCTATCTATCTATCTATCTATCTATCTGCCTGCCTGCCTGCCTGCCTGCCTGCCTGCCTGCCTGCCTGCCTGCCTGCCTGCCTGCCTGTTTTGCTTCTATTTTCTGAAGACAGACAGACAGACAGATGATAGATAGATAGATAGATAGATAGATAGATAGATAGATAGATAGATAGATAGATAGATAGATGGATGGATGGATGGATGGATAGATGGATGGATGGATGGATGGATGGATGGATGGATGGATGGATGGATGGATGGATGGATGGATGGATGGATGGATGGATGGATGGATGGATGGATGGATGGATGGATGGATGGATGGATGGATGGATCGATGGATGGATGGATGGATCGATCTCCTCATGGAAGGCAAGTACGTAATAGAAAATAACTGTCCACTACCAGCTACCAAAAGCCATTGCAGCCAAGAAACAGGGGCTGCCTAGATCTCAAACGCCCCCTCATTTGTCCTCTAAAGTTCTGAATGTCCCTCAAGTAGTTTACCCCATGAGGAGCCTATATGGCCCCAGTGAGGCATCACTGTGTTAATTTGTTACTGAGACACATTGAGTGTTGCTTATCTGGCTCTCTCTGCAGACTTAATAAAGACACTTCTCTTAACAACACTTTTAGACTGGATTGAGACCACACCTTCCACTTCCTCTCTTTTATTTGCAAGTTTGAACTCTGGGAACATTTAATGCCAAATATATCCCATTTAATAGTCAGTTCCCATCAAGGACAACATCTTCGTTCACAACCTGCCACTCTGCACTGCATACGTCATAAATAAAAAGCAGTCCTTGGTTTTCTGCTCGAAACAGGATATGACTTCAGTGCCGCTGAACCTATCTGCACCTAATCAATGGCCAGGATCCCTGGCTAGATAAAAGCAGGAAGAATGAGTCAATCAGAACAGTAGCTCTGAATTTGCCTTCCCAGGAGCAGTCCATAAAACTAACTTTAGTGTCTGTAGCCATGATGATAGCATTGGGCACATTTTATTTCAAATTTCTATTTAATTCACCCAAAAAGTATACATTTGTGCTTAAAGTTAATTTATCATTTTTATCAGGGTATGTGACTGAAAATTATTAACAGAGCTGTTGCAAACTATGCCCTATTCAGAAAGTTCAGACAAGTCCCTAATCTTCCCCAAATGATCTCTGACAAACAGGAGTGGGTGGAAGTCTTCTGATCTGATGCTTATTCTGGTGCCTCACTGTCTGATTTGAATTTCCCAAACAAGAGACGGCAGGAAGATGTGGTATAGTAAGGAAAGTGAATAGCTTATGTGAATGATAAAAATGCCATCCAACAAGATGATCTGCCACCAAAAAAAAAATCACAATTAAGTTTTTGTGTTCATTGTTCCCGCTTTCTGCCAACCACTGCACTGTCCTTCTGGCTTGGGGAAAGTTTTCTGATTCTTTAGAAATATTTGAATCATTTGTAAATATATGCAGTTTTAACTGATCATTCAACAAAACAATGGTCTTTTTAGCACAAGAAAAAGAAGAGTTTGGATTTATACCCCACCTTTCTTTCATGTAGGGTGTTTCAAAGCAGCTTATAAACTTCTTCCCTTTCTCTCCCCATAACAGACACTTTGTGGGGTGAGAGTTTTGTGAGAACTGCAATGAGGAATCAAACCCAGTTCTCCAGTATAGAATCTATGCTCTTAACCACTATATCACACCGTTGTAAATTGTCTACAATGAATCTTGCCACCAAATACTACATTTCTTTCTTTGAATTCTGTATTTACTCCCTTGGTTTAGTTCTGGAAACATTTTCCCATCACATTTCCTCCATTGTTTCCCTGAGAACTTTAACCACAATGTTTTTCCTATCCGTTTTTGAGTTAGCTTACCTTGAGCATGCAGTCATACTGAAACGGTCTTTATTTCTCTATCGCACCAAACACCTGACCCTTAAACATGCCCTTGTGCAGTTGCCGAATCTCCCCTTCAGCCATTTTCTCCTCCCCCTCATTCTCCATTTTTGAAAGATTTTTTTTAAAAAAATTCTTTTTCATTTTGAACGATACCCTTTTCCATGGAAAGATTTAAGTAGATGTGTATATCCATCCACTGCCACTTCCTGTACCTTATTTGTGTGCATGTGTGTGATTTTAGCTGTTCAGGCTAAAATGCCATTCCAGGAGTATGGGATCGACTGCATACTCTCTTTTGGTTTCTCTGAAGTTTTAACATTAAAAGAAGACACCTGAGGATGTGTGAGAGCCTGGAGCCCCTCAGGCTCCTGGCTGGTGGTTAGCAAGGTGGCCCCCACGGCCCACCTTCCTCCCCTTCCTGCTCAATTGGAACTGTGAGGAAAATAAGAGGTACCACCACCCTGTTTGCATCTCTGCAGCTGCTGGGTGAAGAGAAAGAGGAACCAAGTGGTGGCAGTCAGCAAGCAAGCAAGGCAGGCAAGTGAGTGAGCAGGGTGGGTGAGTAGCAGTGGGCAGGCGAGCAGCAGCGACGCTAAGCAAAGGGGGGATAATAGACATTTGGGAGTATTTTCACGTGTGGAAGCATGCTCCTTCCACTGAAGCATGACTGACAGCACTTGGTTCTTTTACTGGAAAAGGATATCGTGATGTAATGTTGAGAAAGAGATAAGAACCAGAGGTGATTGGATCAGCTTTGTTAATTTCATCTTGAGCTTGCGATGTTACCTTTTAGGCACAAACCCAAAGAAGTAGGATGATTAGATTGGCTTTGTCAATTTCATATTGAACTAGCAATGTAAGGTTAAGGCAAAGATACACTGTCAATTTCATATTGAATTAGAAATGTAATGCTTAGCCAGAGATAATTAAGAGTTAGTGAAATTCCCAAGAGATTGCTCCAGTAATGATTGTGCATTGCTGCAGTTCTAATTTGGCCTGAAATGTTTCCTTTAGGTAATGGCAACTGTGTGCGTGTATTTGTAGGGAGGAAGGTTTTCATTCTGGGTTTTACTTGCGTAGTTGCAGTTTTGGTCTTAAATGTTAGAGGACATTTTAGTCTGTCGCTAGTTGTGTGTCAAATAAATAGTTCATTTAGTTTGAACCAGTTGGTCTCTGTTGCTTTTTCTCTTGGAATATTATGTAGGAATAAAACCTCTATAAACATGAAGAAAGGGTCCCTTGTTTATCTGGCTAAAGACCCTATAACATACTACAGGGTCCAGTTCAGGTAATACCTGGTTTGGGTGAGAAAATGCCAGCTCATGTCAGAGGGGAGGAGGAGCTCTCCAAACTCTTGACAGAGCTACCAAGCTTTGGGATTGATCTCTGTGGCTGAACAAGAATGGGCCTATGTGTGCCTCCACAGAAGACCACTCAACGTACAACAGTTACAGGTAAGTATAACTCTGTTACTTGCTGTGGAGTGAAAATGACTGCTTGCCAGGAATCTCAGTTCAGAGATGGTGCAGGACTAGTTTCAGAAGTGAGTTAATAGCACCACTGGGAAAAGGGCAACCCGAACACCAGGACAGGACTTTCCTGTGGCTAGATTCAAATGCAAGCCCAAGCAAATGAGGCTTAACAAGGTCCTGCCAGGTTTAATTAATATGAATGAAAACCTGCAGTACCGCTATTACGCACATCCACGTGTGTGTGAAGCTGAAGCGAGGTTCCCTCACAATGCATTGAAGCAAGCTTCTTTAATTATCACAGCGGATTTGCAGGCGATGTGTCATTGGTTCTAATAATGTTCCACTCTTCATCAGCTGCTCCATGGGAAGCAGACCCTACTAGGATGCAAAATAATGTAAAGATGCAGGAGGGGTTCTGCCTGGTTAAACAGAGGATGCTTCAGTGAAGATTATCCAATTAAACCCCCATGGTCCCCAGCTTCCATATACCCCTCTCACTGCACAGAAATCCTATCAGCAAAACCAATATAAACCAGCCCTACTCAAATGAATACCAAATTAGGTAATCATAAGGTGGAATGCACCTCCCCATATGGTGCTCTTTGTTGGGCACGGCCTCAGGGATAAGGGAAAATTATACACAGTGCCATATGCAGAGCTCGGTCAAAGCTAGCTGTCTGCAGAAGCAACAAGGGGACCAAACTAGATGCAGACAGGGGCCGCATCTCAGTCTGACACGCATGTGTGTCCACACACAGAAACAAGATACAAATCTTGCTCCTCCAGAATGGAGGAGGAGGAAGCAGAAGGATTGGCTAACTTTGGAGTGCCAAGCTATATGGGGACAGAGGTCAAAGTAACAAGTCAGAAAACCTATCAACCCAAGTGTAAGCAATGGGTAATAGTGTCTCACCTATATTTCCTCTTATTTAGCAAAAGAAAAACATTAAGGATATGCATTTGGAAATGAAGTAATGATATTCTGAATTAAACTCCCCCTTTTACAAATTTAATACAACTAACCTGACAACTTTAATACAACTAACAAATTTAATAGAACTAATACAATTAAAATTAATGACAGTTGGCGGTCTCTAAGAATCTTTAGGAATAAAAGTTTTTCTGGCACCTCGCAGAAAGCTTTTCAGAGTTGCATGAGGAGAGGGCAGCTGTAGAGGCAGCTGGGGGAGAGATTATTCTGAGAGGATAAGTCCCAATTAGAAGAGTTAGCAGATGTTCCTGACAAACAGGATCATTCCCATAGGTGTTTCGTGCATACTGTTTCTTGTCATGTGGATCTTATCCCTGTCCTACCTCTCCACTGAGCAACATTTGAAGCCTTCCTCCAGAGTAATGCTTATTTGTGCAGGACTAGACCAATGAGACTTCCTCTAACTAAAGTGGCTCTTTCATTAGAGGAGACACTTAATTTGGAGGAAGCCTGTTGGAGGAAGTGTCCTTGGAGAATGGAGGGATCCACCCAACTGTCTACCAGTTTTGCATTGACATTGGTTCTGAGATAAGTTAGCAGAAACGAGTCCTGTTTGCTATTCTGCTGTCTGCTTTGACACTGTAGCTGATTACCTGTAAAGTTTTGCTTCTATTTTCTACCCCCTATTGATAGGGGGTAGAGACACTGGCAATATGCCTTCCTTTCTCCACTCCTGCAGACAGACAAACAGATTGCTTTTGTAGTCTAGGACAGGGCACTTACTGGGCCTGGGGGAGACCCAGAGGCTTGGCAATGCTACATTGTCCATGAAGGAGATCATGCATGTGCGCAGTGGGCACTCACACACACAGGATAGGCAGTGAGTTAAAGCTAGACTTCTCCATCCCCACCTGAGTGTCTGGTAAAGGAAGTAAAAACATGTCATTGTTCTCATGCTTCCTTGTACCTGCTGTGTATTTAAAAATGTTAATGGTTCATACAGCTTTAAATTGTATTTCACCTGTCTTCCTGAAAATTTATTGCAGTGGTGAAGCTCCCAGGGAATGGGGGGGCAGAATGCACTGGGCGCACGGATTTGGGTCACGTGGGGGGTGCAAAATCCCCCCTGCCCCTCCCCCTTTCCCCCGTGCCTCCCCCCTGCGGCGCCCCCCCCTACTCCCACTTATTTTAGAAAAATGAGCAGGCTGCAAAACATGCCTTCCTGTTCTGGTGGGAACTACATTTCCCAGGGTCTCCTGGGAAATGTAGTTCCCACCAGAACAGGAAGGTCTGTTCTGCAGCCTGCTCGGTTTTCTAAAGTAAGTGGGAGTGGGGGGGCGCCGCGGGGGGTGCCAGCATGATTCCCCCCATAGCGCTCCCCCTGCAGTGCCCCCCCACACTTACTTTAGGAAACCAAGCAGGCTGTAAAACAGGCCTTCCTGTTCTGGTGGGAACTACATTTCCCAGGAGACCCTGGAAAATGTAATTCCCACCAGAACAGGAAGGCCAGTTCTCCAGCCTGCTCAGTTTTCTAAAGAAAGTGAGTGGTAAAGAAAGGGGGGGGGCACCGGGCGCACTCTGACCCAGCTACGCCTCTGATTTATAGGGCTCTTTGAGTTAGAGGTGCAATCTCCAGGAATTTCCTCCCAATTGGATGGTGGCAGCATCTGAAGCCAGTGGAAACAGAAACTTAATAAACACATTTATTTATAAAAAATATATATAGATTATATACCCACTGTCGCTTACAATGTGTCCTGCAATGGCTCACAGTGACAATAAAACATAAGTAATTTCAATGAAAATGGTAAAAAATTAAGATAATAGGTTAATATAATTAAAAAGTAAAGACATATTTAAAAGTTAGCATAATTTAAAAACTGTATCTACCGGTATATAGCTACAGTAACAGCTATTTATTTATTTCATTTATGTCCCACCTTTCTCACTTTATATAATTCTCTTCTCTGTTTTATCCTCAGAACAACAACCCTGTGAGGTTGGTTAGGCTGAGAGTATGTGACTGGCCCAAGGTCACCCAGCAAGCTCCCACTGGCAGGGTGGGGTTTCAATATTCTCCCATGTTTTAGCCTGACACTCTAACCACACCATAAAAACTGTGGAATAATGGTAGCAAAGAGTTAGAGATAAATAATCATCATAATAAATTAAAATCTAAAACTAAAAACAAATATAATTTCTATGTTTCCTTTGAACAGTTGCAGTTAGGAGTCATCACAAAAATTGCATTAATATATAAGAAAAAAAGTTTGGATTTATAACCCACCTTTCTCTCCTGTAAGGAGTCTCAAAGCAGCTTATGTACACCTTCCCTTCCTTTCCCCACTAAAGACATCTTGTGTGGTAAGTAGGGCTGAGAGAGTTCTCAGAGATCTGTTTGTAACTCAAGGTGGACTCGCTGAAGGAGCAGGGAGACAAATCCAGTTCATCAGATAAAAGTCCACAGCCAGAGGCGTAGCAAGGGGGAAAAGTGCCTGGTGCGTCCTCCACCCCTGTCCCGCCCCAGAATGCCCCCCCCACCCTGGAATGCCCCCGCCACATCCCCGGAACATCCTCACCACGCCCCTACAAGGGCGTGCACCTGGTGCATTGCATCCCCCCGCCCCCTTGGAGCTATGCCTCTGTCCACAGCTCATGTGTAGGAGAAAGGAATCCAACTCAGTTCTCCAGATTAGAGTCCACCACTCTTAACCACTATGCCATATTGGAGCCTTCTTCAGCTCCTCAGAGGTTAAGGACGGAGGAAGGTAAACCAGACAGGTGATCTGGGTTTTGATATGGTCATGTCATGTAATGTTGTGGGTGTTGTCATGTGAAGGAACAGACTCACACATTTACAAATTGCACTCTGGGTAGTAATTGCTGCCACCACCAAATCTGAGAGTATCTCCTGTTAGACAGATGTGCACATCTAACCCTCTGTATCTGCACTACTGTCCAGAAGCTTCACCTAGTTTCCACTTTTTCTGCTTCACTGGTACCGGTTAGCATGGCAACACTCTATTTGCTATTTAGAGCCATCACACTCAAGGGATGCTGCCCATCTCCTCTACTGCTGTTTGGAAAGTAAGACTGAATAGATGTTGCATGCTTGCCAAGATCAGGCTTGGAGTATTCAAAATACAGGAAAATGTAATAAACAAAAAAGAGTACATATGATGAGGGAAGCATCAGTCTAAGCAAAGATACAATGAAAAGGTTAAAAAACAGTGCTCTAAACCCTAAACTCTATTCTTTTGCACTGAAAAATTAAATGAGCCACCCTCATGTTTAGTATGAAATCAGTGTCCTGCCACTGACTTCAGCGCAAAGGACTTGCAGATTTAAGTAATGTCCTTAAACTTGAAAAATGTGTATGACGAGAAATGATAATAGAACAAAAGGCATTTGAGTGAACTGTATAACACAGGACACAGTTCCTCTTGGGTCAATATCAACTTTTAAAAAATGATAATCTATACCTAAGAGTCCCTTTATGTAATTCACACATAGGTCAACTGAATAGATCATGAAGGTGGGGAAAGATGATCCTGCCAAATCAAGTCAACTTTTGCTCTTGTTTTTGTAGCTTCCGCTGAATGTACTGTGTCACAGGAAACATCATCCAAAACTGGCAGACCTGACAAGGTTAGGGGCAGCAAACACATTGGATGGGTCTGTGGGATGCTGGCAAAAAACGGTGTCTTCATCATGACAATTATTTCCTGTTTCATCTTTCAGATACTCATCCTGTGTTTCATTGTTGTGTCATCAAGTTCTCACTCCACATTCCCAACACCTTCTGGAAAGGATGAGAGGAACTACAAAGCAATGATGGACTTTTATGTGGTAAGCACATCTATTGATTGTGGTCCAAAAATTTTGTTATAAAACAGAATATCTTTTGCCATATCCCAGTGACAATTATAAACAATGTGTATTTTGGCCCCAAAGCACTATAAAAAAGAGAGAGGCCTAAATCAGTTTCTGTGTGTATTATTTCCTTCCCATAATAGCCTAATAATAAATATTTATTATCCAGGCATTTAGTGCTTAGGGCCACTGCTTTGAACTGGGCACAAATTAGAGCTAGTACTTTGAATTAGGCACCGAAACAAACTGGAAGCCAATGAAACTAACACAGCAGTGGCACTATACGCTCATCACAGTGGGTCCCCATTAAGAGTCTAAAGTGCTACATTTTTTAATCAATTGATGTGTCTGGACATTCTTCACAGACAGCCCCTTATAGAGTGTTACAGTAATCTAATTAGGCTCTCTCCAGGAATGGCTGCAATAGGCAAACCATCCTATGCCAGGAAAAAGCACTATAGACTATCACCCCAATCTGCTTCTTGTAGGGATGTATCCAGGGGCAGATGTAGGGATGTATCCAGGGGCAGATCTTGCCTGTGATTCTTCAGGAGGAATGCAGCTCCATTCGGGACATCTGATCCCAAATCAGCTTTACCTTTGATCCAGGTTCAGTTGTGGTTTATCTATGGCCATTTCCCCACTGAGAAATTAAAGCAGGATACAACCAGATTTAAAAAGAAACAGCACTTTTTCAGCGTGGCTTCTCCCTTCCCACTGCAGCATGTGTCTAGTGAAGACCTCGATGTCTATCGTGGATTCCAGCAATGTAACACTCCCCACGAACACGTGATCTGCTCGGCAGGTCTGTTCTTCCTCGTCCTGATTGGCTGTTGTGTTGTGTTGGGGCGTGAACTTTTTTAAAAAACTTTTTTTCGCACAGCTACGTCATTACGTAGATGCATAGGCAGAATTGCAAGCTGGAGCCACTAGACTGGGGGACTTAATATTCTTAAAGACTCGCGTGAATATGAGATCATAACGATTGGCAAAGTACTCTTTCCAATTGAGCAGCTGGTTTGGGGAGGAAGGTGTTGCAAAACTTAGGATCATCCTGTGATGACTGTTGTGATACGGTAGGTGTTCAAATGATCTGATTTGAACCTTCCTCGGGTCACAGTTCAACAGTTTACTCAAAGAAGTCCTAATTCTATGGAGATTAGACCATTTGCCAAGGTTAGACTTAGTGTCTCCTATTGCTACTGCCACCTGATGTTTCTGGAGAACCAGAGACATAGAGGAGTTCATGCAGTCTGAAGATGAATAAGCAGGAGCTTGATAGGATGCAGTCTGAAGATCGGAATTTTTGTAGAATGTGGTCTTAGCTTCTTCTGAGGTGAAGGAAGATAGAAGAGCCTCAATTTTGGTGTTTAGGGAGGCAAAGTTAGTCAGCAGGAGCTCAAAGGTTTTGGATGTTAAAAAGGCCTGTTTTGCTAAGAGCTCAATTAAGCCATTAGTACTGGGAGGAGCAGGATCATTTCCACTGTACGCAGCAAGGTTGCTGGGCTCTGTAACCCCCTCCACAGTTGGCCATATGCCTTCATTGGGCTGAGAGGAGAAAGCAGGCTCATTTCCAATCCCGGAGTGGGGAGCTAAGGAACAGTCCAAAACAGAAAATCTGTTTGTAAGTTGAAGCCCATCTGTGAAAGGGACTGAGTGTTGACTGCTGGTGTAGGAGTCAATTCTGGTTTGCTTGCTTGCTTTTTGACTTAAGGCTGGGTTAGAATTTGAGCGGTTACGCTTTCTGGCTTTCATAACGCTGGGGCTGCAACAGAGGTTAAAACAATAGCTATTAGGGCTAACTCTTCAGGACTGACTAAGCAGTTAAAAATGAAAGTGACTAAATGAAAGCAAATTAAGATTTATGAGTAAACCTTTTAAAATACCTGATAGCGTCCTAATAAAGCCTGTTAAAATCCCTTTAAAATAGATAATTAAAACAGCTAAAACATTCAAAACAACGTTTAAAACTTTTAAGACAACTTTTAAGACAGCTTTAAAAGAACATTAAAAGCGTTTAAAACAACTGTCAAAGAGGAACGTTACGGTATCACAATTGCCTACAAATCAGGCTTCAATGGGCAATGTCGTTTTCAGTTGGAACCTCATTATGCACTGTCATTCTAATGAGCAGTAAAAGAGGCGGCTGGGGGAAGCTCAGCTCCACTCTTGATACACAAACATCAAAGGGCGCTGCCCTTGAGTAGTATAAACACACCCAGGTTAAAAAATTTCTAAAAGATAAGGGCTAAAAGGGTGAAAAACATTAAAACTTATCTTGGAAGGTGGGAGAGCTCCGCCGGGAGCAGCCTCTCAGCAGGCGGAAACCGGAAGCTCTTAAGAAGATGAGGTTTGCTTGCGGATTCCAGCAATGGATTCCAGCAATGGATTCCAGCAATGTAACACTCCCCACGAACACGTGATCTGCTCGGCAGGTCTGTTCTTCCTCGTCCTGATTGGCTGTTGTGTTGTGTTGGGGCGTGAACTTTTTTAAAAAACTTTTTTTCACACAGCTACGTCATTACGTAGATGCATAGGCAGAATTTCCCCACCTTCTGATTGGCTATTGTGCTGAAGTGGGAACACTACTCTGCCCCGATTGAAAATTCATGTTATTCTTCTTGTTTTTACATTCAAATGGAGCCATGCATAAACAATTTATCAAAATCATTGTACCATAGCTTCATATTCACATTCCTTCATAGCCACTCCCAGCATGGCACACACAAAAAGGCTGTGAGTGCTCTATGCACAGCCCACTGCGCTCTAATTGGCTGGCAGGTTCGAAGGGCAGGAAGAATAAGTTGCGTCTGTCCCCTGTTTCTCCCCACTGATCTGGCTTTGGGGTGTGATTGGGGAAAAGGTGCACTTCAATGCAGGTTCTGAAAAAACATGGAATAAGGGGGAGGGGAGCATGTGCCGGAACCGGGATGAATCCGTGTTCAGCACTTTAATGGTGGGGAGTTCTTGCTTAAACCGTGGTTTTTTTTTGCGTATCACGCGATAAATTGACTGTAAGGAATCAACCTACAACAGCCCCTTTAGTAATTCTAGACACAGGCTCAGAGTTTCCATTGCATCAGATAAGAAGATAGTTGAGTATCATCATTATATTGTTCTCAGGATTTCTGGGTGACCTTCTCCAGTGATTTCACATAAAAATGCATTCTTTACAAAAAAAATCATACCAAACACGGCCATTTTGGCACAAAGCAGTTAAAACATTTGCCAAATGTTTTGGAAACCTTTTGAAAATAATTCTTTTTATGGGTTTTGTTCACATTGCCCAGAAAAATAAAGCATTCCAGTTGAAAATCATTCTTTTTTTTAACACACAGACGTATCTTTGAAGCTACAGAGACTCGAAATCTGCACAGCCTTGCCAATTCAGATGTTGTATTTATGTGGTATTGAATCTACCTCACACAAACTTTTTAAAAAGGAAAAATGGCACATAATTGGCAGGCAAAAATGAATTTATTAGTGCACAGCAATGATAAAAATGATATTAGTGGTTTTGCTCTGATTTCTCAACTGGTTCAACATTTTAAGGGCAAGTCCAGATGGCATCCCAAACACATTTGTGACCTTTTTGCCTTTGTGAGGCACCAGAGGAGCTGATCTTGCAAGGATTAATTTTCTTTCTGTTGTTCTAATCCTTTTGGATTTCTTTACTACCTTCCATCGTCCTCAAGTTTATTTTCTCCATGGGGTTAAAATCTGATCTCATTTTTGCTTCTGAAAACTGGAGTCATTTCATGGCTTCCCCAGTGTGACAATTAACTGAGCAGAGAATTTGGCCCACTTGGTTCCATTTACCAGTATGTAATATTTGTGTCATTCCTCCTGACTTTGTCTTCATTTTGACAATTCTTCTCTTCAGGTCTATTTTCCAACCCCTAAAAGTGTTTTTCTACTGTATTTTTTATTGTGGGTTTCAAGTGAAATAAAAGTCAACAAAATCAGAGCAAATATATAGTTACCAGATCCCCTGGAGACCAAAAAATATAGCCTTGGGGGAACAGTATGGCTTTATTTTATTAGACTTAATACTAAGCTATCAGCAGCAACAACAAAAATACAGACTTCAAATGTAAAAAAACCCCTGAATTTTATTGAGCCATTTTGATAAAAATCCCTCCCCTCCAGTTATAGTAATGCATCTGAGGAGTTCCCCTGGACATCTCAGCAGATAATTGGAGAATTATGTAGAACTCATGGAAGTTCATTATTGCATCATGGCTGGCAATTAATCTGTAAGCATTCATGGGATGCAGTGTAGTCCAGTAATATGAGATACTGTTCGCAACGCCATCATACTGTACATAAAGATGTCTGGTTTTTAAATGGAGAATATTATACTACCCTTATATGATTATTACTTCTGCTGTTATTATTGGAGCTGGGCCAATCTTCTCTTATTTTCATTTTATTTGTTTTTTGTTTGTTGACTTCATTTATATCCTTCCTTTCTCACTCAAGGTAGATCACAAAATACAGAAAGTACTAGCAGTAAAGCCCACTGTACGAACAAATACAGTGGGCTTTGGAAAACTGTTGATGGGTTAGCAAGCCGCTTTAGAGTCTTTGCTCACCCCTCCTTTCTTCTGGTGCCACTAGCCCTCTTCAAGCATGGCTCTCCTTCCACTTCTGCCCTTATCGGGCGGCATCAGCTGGTCTCACTTTTCCCCACCCAGAGCAGCAACCCCGCCTCGTGGTGATTCACAGGCGTCTTTAGCGGTGCCCATCAGGGGGGGTCAACCCCTCCTGCCTTTCCTCCCCCCCTGGCCCTGCATCACCAGCTCCCTCCTCCTTTTCCTCTTGGATGCCTACTCTTCTTCCCAGATGCCTTTATTGCCAGACAACAGTTAACAACGCAGTTGCAGCTGCCAACAGTTGCGACTCTCCCACAGAGGAGAGCTGACACCTGTGCCTACTTCTCCTCAGGCAGTTGAAGATGATACAATGACTGTAATTATTCAGCAATTGGAGAGAAGGGCAAGCGCATTAACGAGCAACTACCACATTCTACTGTTTTGTTTGTGTGAGTTTTTTTAACCCATTCTATGTAAGCCCCATTGCCACGCTGTGTGTGCATGGCAATTGGCTGGAGGTGAGTTGTGCCTGGAGATTGGCTGAAAGTGAGTTGTCGCCACCATGGCTTGCTTTTTATATAACATGATTCCATACAGCGTAAGGTATCTTATAAACTGCATAAGATATCCAATTAACAATGAAATAGCACTAGGATTACAGTATTGGAAAGCAATGCAAAACCAACAAACAAATACACCAAAAAACTGTTTGAGGCATGACCTACCATAATGCAGAAAGTGAATTACAAAGGAAGAAGACATTACAGCAATAGAAAACAATTCAATTGGACAATGATAAAAGAAGAAGAGTTGGATTTATAACCCCCTTTCTCTCCTAAAAGGAGACTCAAACCCCTTTCCCTTCCCCACTCATGACAGCAAACACTCTGTGAGATAGGTGGGGTAGAGAGAGCTCTGAAGAACTTTAACTTGCCCAAGGTCACCCAGCTGGCATGTGCTGGAGTGTACAGGCTAATCTAGTTCCTCAGATAAATCTCCACCGCTCAAGTGGCAGAGCGGGGAATTAAACCTGGTTTCTTCAGATTAGAGTGCACCTGCTCTTAACCACTACACCACGCTGGCTCTCTCCAATAATCAATCAAAGATCCGATAATCAATGTTAATGAGACTAGGATTACAGAATTGGAAAACAACACAAACAAGTCAAAACTAGCACTTTAAATTTCTGATGATGGGGGTAGGGGTGTGTGGACGTTCCCAAGAACTTCTTAACTGCGATAAAACTACCTTTAACATTTATTTTCATTTAGCTCTGCTTCAGCACCATTTTTAAACTGACTTTCTGGACAACTTCCTAGAGTGATCACATCCAATCATTCAGTGACTATGAGGATGTCATTGTGCTATATAGCCAATCAGATTGGTCTATGAGATGATAAAGCAAAATCCAGTCAGAATAGCAGAAGTGCTTCTCCAACAGATAATTTCATCCCTTTTCAAAGCAAGCCCTGAAAGGGAAGTAAGCTACTTGAAGAAGTGAGCAAGAATCATCTCCCCTTTGGGCCAGCCCTAATTACTATTGCAGATATAGCACAGGTGAGACACTTCAAGCATTTTAAATGCTTTTAATTTAACACTATTATTATTATTATTATTATTATTATTATTATTATTATTATTATTATTATTATTATTATTATTATTATTATCAGCATCATCATCATCATCATTATCATTATCATTATCATTATCATCATCATCATCATCATTATTATTATTATTATTATTATTATTATTATTATTATTATTATTATTATTATTATTATTTATTGTTTAAATTTCTATACCGCCCGATCCCCGAAGTTGTTGTTATTATTAATGTTGTTGTTATTATTATTAACAACAACAACAACAACCATCATCATCATCATCATCATCATCATCATCATCATCATCATCATCATCATCTTCTTCTTCTTCTTCTTCTTCTTCTTCTTCTTCTTCTTCTTCTTCTTCTTCTTCTTCTTCTTCTTCTTCTTCTTTCTGGAAGGGAAATGCTGAGATGGATGGGATTTAGTCTTCATCTGAATGAACATCACTGGGCACTGTTTGAACTGAACATTGTATTGAATTAAGAAACAAGATAAAACAGAAATTAAACTGGCGGGTTCCCTTTGGGATCTCCCAAGCTGGAAACAGTGGGCTCCTTACCCAGTTTACTTGCCTGCTTATAATATTCTCCTTTTTCAAAAGTGAGATGATGAGCCCATGGGTTTTCTCTACATTCACCTCTCCATCTCTCTTTCTTCTTAGTTATTAAAGCAAATCCCTATTCACTCAGGAAGTGGCAGAGCCTGAGAGAGCAAAATTAAGTTCCACGCGGGAGATTCCCTCTATCATCTCAGCCCGCTCTGCCCGGCTTCCTTTCTGCCTTGCCGCTTGGCCTCCCCTGTGGCCACAGTTCTGCGAAAGGAAGCTGACAAATGAAATTGCATTAACCTCCTAAGCCAAAGTGTTAATTTGTTTCCCCAAAGGCCATCTGACACCCTCAAAAATCCATTCAGTCCCTTTCGGTGGCAGGTGTAACTGGTAGGGAAGGAGAGGCCCCTCAAACAGAGGTCTGCGTCTTTCTTTGCATCTTTCTCACCAATATCTTTATGGGTTTTGAGCATCCTCCAGCCACAGATGGAGGATGAATCCAGCTGAGACTGAACTCACGATGGCTTGTGAGCTTAAGGGGAATTCACTGAACACAGATAGCTGGAGGGTTACATCCTTTGCTGGTTTCAGATACTGTTTCTGGTGTCTGGAAATCAATGAGGTAGACAAAAATCTAGGACATTTTTTTTGCACAGCCTCACAATATGTTCTGAATGCTTAGAAGCACACGAGATACTGAAATCTGAGCATATGCAAAGGACTTCCTTCACTATTTAGAAAGCCATGTGCTTGTGGTAAGGCTGAACAGGCCTTCCAAGTTCAGTTTCCAAGCAGGGCTGAGCTCCTACATTTCCCTTTACAGACATTAACTACTGATTGACTTGATCTGGTAAAAGGGGTGGTAGGGTGGCCAGCCTCCAGATGATGGCTGGAGATCTGTTGTTACAACTAACCTCCCGATGACAGAGATCGTTCACCTGGAGAAACTGATTGCTCTGAAAGGTGGACTTTGTGGCATTATATCACACTGAGTTCCCTCTTTTCCTCAAACCCACTCTCCTCAGGCTCCAGCCCCAAAATCTCAAGCTATTTCCCAGTCTGGCAATCCCAAAGAGAAGTGATCCTTTTCTCTTGAGTTATTCTACACACTGCAGCTCCCTGTAGTTTTAGCTCCTGATGTAATGACTCTGGAAAGTTCCCCGGACACTGGAAGCCTGGCCATTCAGAATCACAACTACTCAACAACAATGAGGCCAGGTGTGTTAAGAGTGGCATTTAGTTTTCTTCAAAGCAACACAGTTTGGACGTGTTTAAGTACCACTTCCAGTAGGAAGGATGTAGGTGTAGAACAGGACAAGGACCTGCTAGTGCATACACTGTGGCCTGCATATACTTGATAAACTTCAAAACAAAAGCTAATAACATTTATTTATTTATTTGACTGGTTGGTTTTGCAGGCTGCCCTTCCCCAGATGGGCCAGGGCAGCTTCCAACAAATCTAAAATATATTATCACAATTTAACAATTCTAAAATTATAAGTCAAAGTTTATACTATTTTTAAACCAAATCGAAAATGCTGACAGTGATGATGTTCATCAAGTTACTTTAACGGGTGGGAAAAGAAAAGAAGGGAGGAGAGGTGGAGGCCATGTTGGTGGAAACCATAGCTGCCTTAACTGCAGGCCTGGTGGAACAGCTCTTGTCTAACAGGCCCTGCAGCTCTCATTGGCCAAAATAATTTGAAGGCCATGTAAAGCAGAGGCTCTTCTACTGAGCCACAGCCTCCAGGGATGTACTGCCCATGAGGATGGGGTCAAATGACACTGGTCGCACAGGCCATCTTCTGCCCTCCCCAGGAGGTGACCTGCAGGGAGGCGGGGGTGAGGGCGGCTAGCACGGGCTTAAGTTTAGGGCTGCTAACTCTGGATTGGGAAATTCCTGGATATATGAGGAGTGGAGCCTGGGGAGAGGAGAGACCTCAGCATGGTATAATGCCATATAACCTACCCTCCAGAGCAGTCATTTCCTCCAGGAGAACTGATTCTGGTCATCTGGAGACCAGTTGTGATTCCAGGAGTTCTCCAACCCTACCTGGAGGGTGACAACCCTAGCAGGCTCCCTCTTCACATTAGAAAGTCCCAATCATTGTTGAGATGCTGCTATCTCCATTGTGAAATTGAAGTATAGCCATTTAAGTAACGTGATTTTACAGTGGAGCAAATAGCGGCTCCATGAGATGTTTTGAAGAGGCACAATTGGGTCAGGTATGGGGTGGGGAGACTACAGCTGCTCCTCCCTGGGTGCTGTGGTTGTAAACATCAACGAGCCAAGGTGTATCTGTAAGGCGCAAAACACCCACTGCTGGTAAGATACAAAGTCCTTGTGTTGCTCCCCAACTAACGTGAAGACTTCACAATATGTAGATACACTTAAAGGAGACAACCCAACCTGACACTTCAGCTAGAAAGATTTAACCAAGGGAGTGGTTTTTCTTTAAGCTCAGCTGAAGAAGCAGGCTCACGAACAAGTGATTCAGGAGCTCAGCTTTCATAACTTGCATGAACCTGATGGAGCAGCCCTAGTCAAAACATACTAACAGGGTGGAGTCTGCTTTCTTTTTGCTGGTGGTGGAAACTACCATCAAGTCTCAACCAACTTACGGTGACTCTATGGCTCATTCCGCACATGCAGAATAATGCACTTTCAAACTGCTTTCAGTACTCTTTGAAGCTGTGCGGAGTGGCAAAATCCACTTGCAAACAGTTGTGAAAGTGGTTTGAAAACGCATTATTTTGCGGGTGCGCAAGGGGCCTATAAGATTTTAGAGGCAAGAAGCAAACACAGATGATTTGCCATTGCCTGGTCAATTACCCACTGGCACTCTGGTGTGCTGTGGGACTGGAAAAGCATCAGGGCAAGAAATCTTGTCCCGGTGTGGTTCCTCTTTATGGGGTGCCGAGAGAGGAGGCATGTTGGGACCAAAAATCTTGTCCCAATGTGCTTCCTCTTTGCGGCATGCCAAGAGAGGAGGTATATCTTGTCCCAATGCTCCTCCTCTTGCCCTGCACGTGCTTCTTGCTTGCTTTCTGAGGGGAAAGTGAGAGCACTTCTGGCGTGACTTTTCACACCAGGGTGGGGCAAGACAGGGGAACAGCCTGCAGTGGGTAATCGACCCCTGTCTCTGCTTTACCTCTGCTGTATTTGAGCAGATTTGTAAAATGTTCTGAGAGTGTTTCTTGGGCTCCCAGCCTGGCACTGTAAAATGAAAGAACTTTTCCAGAGAGCTCTAGCCAATGCCCAGATCTTACCGAAATAAAATTCAATGGGATAGTCAATCACTGTCCCCCTGCCGTGCAGCTGTGAGCACAGTGAACAAAATGCTGCCCTCCTACTCTTACTATTGTGCACTGTGACTTTTGTTCTAATTATGTGGGCACTTTTTCGCCTAAAAGGAGAATTTCCATTTTGCTCAACGTCTGTCAAAACAAATTTGGGGGGTGGTTGTATTTCTTTTCTCTCCCCCTCTTTTTTTAAACAGCTGTAGAGTTGGTATGGTAACAGAGGCATTTTTCCTTCCTTTCAAATAAACTGTGAGGAAAAAAAACTACGAGAGCCCAAAATATTAAAAATAAACAGTTTTAATAATGCCATACCAGGCAGACAGGGATCTCGAAATCCATTAAGCAGCAGAGTGGCTTTTGCCATTAGAGACACTCTGGCACTTGTGCCCTTCATGTCAGTTGCCTGTACTATCTTCTGCCCCCTGAAAGGTAACCTTTAAAAGACACACTGTAGTGTGGTACTTAAACCTTTGGCATTTACCTTCATTTCTGCCTGGCTTTTAATCTCAGCAATGGGGAAGAGAAGGGTTTTTTTTAATGCTATAGACTGGTTGGCAAGGAAAAAAAGAGATAAATGTGCCCCCTTTCCTTGACAATTCCCTGTTGTGTGTGTTGAGTTGCTGCCTCTGTTAATGTGCAGCAAATGTATTCTCCATTTCGATGCACCTTGACTAATTTTGAATGACTTCCATTCACCGCAGCGCAGGCACACACAAAATGAACAGTTAAATAGGCAAGCGGGTACAAAGCAGCGGCGAAAGATTTGTCTACAAGCTTACTAACTGTGCAGTCCAATGGAGGTGGGGCTGAAGCTGCATTGGAAGTGGCAGAAGGATTGCGCCAGTGCCCATGCCACCAGCGCCGTGCAAAGTAGCACAGAAGCTGGCGCAGAGATTTACCCTGGTGGCGGGGTGCAGTGGCACAGGAACTAGGAATTGTCTTCTACACTTCAATTAATGTGCTGCAGGAGGCTACATTGGCGTTCCAGAGAGCAGAACTGACTTTAGTCGACTCCCAAAGGTCTTTCAGCCTAGGGACACCCCCTACGCCAGCAGCCAACTTAGACCACCAAAACGTGTGGTGTAAGTTGGTCTTCCCTGAGGGATTTTCAGGCAACTGGGTTTCTTCTGGTTTTTCCTCTTCCTCCTTTTTCCCCACGGGTGATCTGCTGTGGCACCACCTCTGGTTGCTGCTCTACCCCCATTCTTTGGATTGGGCTGTAAAAGTCTTTGCTGTGCCGTGAATTAACTGCTTTGCTTTAGGCCAAACATTATGTCTCAGCCTTGGTCTCTCACCTGCAATGTTGGAGTAAGAATGCTAGCCTACCATTTAGGGGTGTTTTAAGACCTACATAGATAATGTATGTGGAACACTGAAATGTTAATTATTTATTCTTAATGTGTCCATGCTACCACTTCAGGGAATCTATTCAAGGTGGCTATAGATTTGTATGTAGATCTATATATAGATACTATTATTACAAGTAATAATTAATGAATTCTAATTACAACTGTGAGCAGGAAAGAAAATTGGATCTAATCAATATCTGAGGAATTCATACCTAAGAACGACATTAAAACCTGTCTGAAGATCACAGTATGTGATGAACCACACTTTGGTGTTTCTGTGAAGCCACCAAAGGAGCTGAACAGCGCCGCTGGCAACTGAAGAAAACTTGAAGGTTTCAAACTGCTGAGAAATATAACCAGGTATGACACTCATACGGAAGACAGAAAAAGAAAAAGATAAAAAGAACTGCATGTAGGGATTAAAGGAGCTGACATCTGTAAATAAAGATGTCAACTTTCCAGCTTTATTTATCAGATCCTGCCTTTTGGGGGCTTGTTGATGTAACCCTCTGACTTCCAACTGGTTTTCAAAATATTAGCTCTAAGTATAAATGAAAAAAACACAATTAGCTAAAATGGTAAAAGGCTATACATTCCAGCGTTGCAAGGCAGCTGAGGGGGAACCGAAAAGTTAACCTTCTGCCAATTGCTTTGAGCAGCCTCATGCTCTGGGAGATCTGACATTATTTGATAAGTTAAAGGAACCACATGCTTTATTTTGACAAGGGCTCTTTATATGTCTCCACAACTATGCTTAGGAATACAACCAGAAATGGCCTCTGAGATCTCCAATACTGCCTCTGTATTGAAAACATCTGAAACTGTATAAAGTATTAATAGCCTCTTCCATATATTGCATTTAACCTATATTTTAGGTGTTGTCAATCCAATAGTCTCCTATGGATTTCTTTGCATGCCTCCCTTTCAAATGTTGTTTTTGTTCAGTTTAGTCAGTTTCATCTTGTCTGTATGAGAGGTGATTCGTTCGGGCATCACGTGGCAAGGGGGATAATTACTTTAATTTTCAGCACCAAGTGATCTAGCTTAGTCTGCCCTGACTGGTCACTGCAACTGTGGTTCAGTTTTCAAAAACTGCCCCCATTCTTCCCTGAGATTCTCTGATCTGCATTTATTGCCGAGCATCATTTTTAATGCATGAAGGAGAATTTCTCAGTTGCAAGTATCTTCAGTGCATTCCCTTCAGTCCTTTTTAATTTGGAAAGTTTGCACTCAAAATAATGTGAGCCACCATTTTGCACCACAAACCAAGGTATGTACTACAATTATGTACATCAGTACATCTCTCCCAAACCCAAATACCTACGATCCTAGCCTTTTACTTTGGCAACTTTAACTTAGCACTCACCAATCCATTTGCACCAGCACTCTATCAATAGTCTTATTTGAAAATTTTAAATATGGGGGGGGGATGGGGAGGGAGGAAATGACTGATCAATGGAAAGTGAAAATGGCTGAAAGAGAAGATAGGCTACCATGAGGAAGAGGGAGTGCTTTGTGTGAAATTGACAAAGATGATCCAGTCCACCCAGCCACTTTGTATTTCTGCCTGAATGGGAGTTCTCTGGGAAATTAACAAAGGTGGTTTTATCCATCTGGAAAATGGAGCAGGGAGAAAACTATGATGAACACTCACTTGCCCACTCACACCAGTGCTCTATCAATAATCTAACTCTGAATTTAAAAAAAATCCAAGGGGTGAAATGACTGACTAAGGGAAAGAGAAAATGGCTGGAAGGGAAGATGGACTGCCATGAGGAAGAGGGAATATTTTATCTGAAATTGACAAAGATACTCCAATCCACTCATCCTCTTTGCTTCTCTTTACTGTGTGTGAATTGTATGAAATTTAACTGTGTGAAATTGACAAAGCTGGTCCGATCCACCCAGACCCAGTAGCATAGCGCCAAGGGGGAGTGCATGACGCACTGGACATGCACCCCTGTGGGGGCAAGGGCTTTCCGGGGACATGGTGGGGGCATTCTGAGGCTTTCTGAAGGTGGACAGGGGTGTGGCAGGGGTGCAGGGTGCATGCATTCCCTGGGCGCAGTTCCTCCTCACTCCGCCCTTGCCCAGACCTGGAGACTTTGGGGGTGGAGACTGAGGAGGGTGAGATTTGGGGAGGGGAGGGACTTCAATGGGATATGATGTCATACAGTCCACCTTCCAAAGTGGCCATTTTCTCCAGGTGAACTGATATCTCCTCCCCGCCCCACAATTTTTGCTGGTGATCAGTTTTTGGCATGTTTGAAATCCTTGTGCTACAGCCTGAAATTTTTCAATTTTGTTCAGAGATCTTATAGTGGGGGAGGGGGAATAGAGAGGAGAAGAAGAGGAAGAAGAGGAAGAAGAAGAAGAAGAACTTGCCATCATGACTTCCAACATCTAAGCTTGCGCCTGCATCTTCCACTCACAGCAGTACCTGAAGTCATTTCATCTCTCAAAATGCAACCACAACCTTGAGCTGGTTTTGCTTCACAGCCTGGTCCAAACATACAACCCAAAAAGGTAGAATGCTGAGTTGGAAGAAGGGACTATATCACTTCAAACTGTAGACATTAAAGCAGGTCTGATGCATTTCTTATCTGCTTGGGGGTTGGGGTGGGCAGGCAGGGAATTTACCTCTCTGCCTATGTGTCAAGTTATTTATTTATTTTATTTCTTTAGACCATAATGGGTTCATCTTTTTCAGTTTTATTCAACCCTCTCCTCTAGTGATAAGCCCAGTGATAAGCCCTTTTCTGAAAATGTTATATATGATGAAAAAAATGAAGAATATGCATCTGCTTGTCAATTCAGATCATAATTGGAAAATCTGCTCTGTCAGCTCCCTTTTTTCTGAAGCTAGGTGAATGTGCATCATCAGACTCAAGGCCTTTTCAGTGATGGTCCCTATGTTTGGAATTCCTTCCCTACAGAGTTTCACTAAGTACCATTAGTTTATGCTCTCTCATCTTTGAGATCCCAGGTAGTTTTTAAGTGCCCCATATTTTTATAATATTTTATGCTGTGGCTTTATGAGTTTTTTTAAAAATAGTGTTTTTCAGTTAGTTATTATCTTAGCCTTTTATTAATCTGATCTTTACAACTTATTTTAGCTTACTAAAATAATATTTAAAACTTATTTTAGCTTACTAATTTATATTGCATCAAATTTTTCTGGGTTATATTATATTGTTTCATACTTATCTAATTGCTTTGTTGAGTGTAGTTTTATATAGAGGTGAGGTACAAATGTTTTACAGGATGCTTGCAAAGGGCTTCTTTGTGTTATTTAACATCTTGGTAATTATATAAAATATACCGTTCTGGAGATGGGAAATGTTGGTGCTGAGATCTTGAAAAAGGAGATGTATGGTGGCATTATATAACAGGAAAAATGTTTTGGAAAACAATGAGACCACTGAATCAGATTTTTAAAAATACTGGACACTGCATTATGTCTTCTAAACTTTGTGGAAAATGTTTCTATCACGGATATTTATGAACCTTATTGTATATGCTTACAGAAGTGAATATGATTAGCAAAATATTGGAAGGAGAACTCAAGACCTAATTAAACCTAGACAGGCTTTGCAAAGTTTGGGAATTATTCAGTGTGATAAAACTGATTGCATATCGGAAGATGAATATTAAACTTTAAAATCTCTTGAATATTTAGAGATCAGTAGTTGAATATGTTACAGATAAATTTGGAACCACACGAATTAAATCAGACCTTTTGAGCTTGATTTAATAATCTTCTGTAAGTTGCAACACTGACTATATTACTTTTTTGAGTACTTAATATGAAAATGAAATTAAACTTAAAAAAATAATTGGCCCCACTTGCTGCACGATGTCATACCTTACAGATTTCTTTTTCAGACACAAGTATAAGGAGCTGAGCCAAACTGAGGCTGCAACTCAAATAACACTTTCCTGAGATTAAACACACAGAATAAACGGAATTTACTTTTGAGCACACCAGTTTAGAATTGCTTCCTAAATGAAGGAATAAACCCTTACTGAGCTGCAGCTACACCGCCTGTCTCTTATTTGCTCCCTTTTTATCAATAACAATTTTATGTCCAGAATAGCAATTGCAACCCTGAGATACTGTGGATTTTTCAGTTTACAGTAGAAATGGAAGATTATTTCACAAACGCAGAAGGGGCTGGTGTATCTATATCTGAACGGTCATACCCTGTCCTTCCACTAAGCTAGGATTTATCTGTCAGTTCAGAGGTTGGCTGGAAAAGTTTGTATGGACACTGGCCAACTCTTTAGGAAGGACAAGCACCAGTCAGTACATGTATGAACACTGGGAATAAAATCTGAAAGCAGATATTTATTTATCTGGAATAGAATGAAAGTACTTTTCCCGGGACAAAAATATGAATGAAGTCCCTCATGCCTCATTCAGTACGGCTAGTACAACATTTTAAAACACCAGGAACACCAAGAAACCACAGACTTCTCTCCTTTACAGAGTTTTCTGTACCTGCAGTATTATAAAGGGACATTTGCTGTTTTGTTGGATGGAATAACAAGCGCAAAGGACAAGCTTTGAAAAAATAAGGGGTATTCAAAGATCAAATTTCAAGATCCAGTTCTTTCACTAAGCTGTTCCAAAACAAGCTTTTGATGCCGAATGACACAAGTAACTGATAAACATGCACATTAATTCTAGGTCTGAAAAAATAAAGGCTCCATCTACATTTTACAAAGGTCTTATCTTTGCTAGGTAACAAGGTGAGGACGTTGTATCATGCATGCAATGGAAATTTGGTGCCTCCCAGAAGAATTCTGGCTCTTTTCTGTTTGCAAACACAGCACACAGGAAGCAGCAGCTACAGTCTCCCATTCCCCCCCTCCCCTGTCCCCCACACTGACCTGCAGATCGCCCACTGCAAAAATTATATTACTTACATGGCTGCATATCTGTTTCACAACAGGAGCATTAGTGTCTCTTTGGGGGAGTTTGTAGATGGAGCTTCACTTTGGGATGACCAGTGTATTTTGGGAGGAAGATGAATGCAGATCTGTAGCATGAAACGCATTGCCTGATGAGTTGAGGAACAGGACACTAGGATTTGGAAGCTACTTGATTCAGCACACTAATGTGGACATTATCTGGGCTCACCGAAGTACATGAAACCCTGCTTGATAAGGGGCCTGGCACTACTGATTTGAGTGGCATTCCAGAGACATTGCAAGCAAGTCAGTTACATAGTTTACTTCTCTTGGTCATCTGGCCTTTGTGCTGCTGCAGGTGTCTATTATGCATGGAAGGCTTACCTCATGGGTCTTTGCTGCACAGTGGGGTTGTAGGGGGTCTCCTCATGTTTCTCTGTTTACATGAAAGGAGGCACTCCACTGTTACTGTGCAGTTTGCTTGCTGAAGTCTCTTGGGCCTCGCAGCTTTTCCTGGTTCTTTTAACTCTGCCCTCCCTCTTAAGAGCACACAGTTGCAAGATTGCTGGCTTTGTTGAAGCCATTTAAATTACTATTACATCAATATTGTTATTATTGCGGTTATATTGATACTGTAGCCCTTTTCCAAAATTAATCCCCCATCTAATCCCTAGCTGGGCAAGGTAGTTGAAAGAGTGGTTGCTGTAAAGCTCCAGGTATTTCTGGATAATACCTCAGCTTTGGACCCATTCCAGTCAGGCTTTTGCCCTGGTCACAAGACTGTCGCCTTCATGGATGTGCTCCAACTCCAGCTAGACTGATGCAGGTCAGCACTGTTGTTGCTTTTAGATCTAACAGCAGCATTTGACATGCTCAGGTATGGACTTTTGAACCACTTTTGAATCATTACCTTGTTGCAACTGGGATTTGGGGTATGGTATTAAAATGACTGGTGTCATTTTTCCACAGCTGGATACAGCAAGTGGCATTTGGTGGGAGGATGTCTCAGCACCATCCCCTAACTCAACTAGTTTGGAGCAGAGGGCTGGGTTACCATCTATATGCTGTTGACACCCTGCTCTATCCACTGTTGGAGGACTAGCCAGCTGCCATCCCAGATGTGCTGGCCATGTGTTTGTAAACAGTGGCAGAATGGTTGAAGAAGGGCAGACTGAAATTAAATCCATCAAAGACGGAGGTTCTGTGGCTAGGCGGGAAAGGTTCAATGGAGGGTTTCTGGCTGCCAATGCTAGATGTGGTGATTTTCAGTTCTCCTTCCTCTGCTCAGCCTGGGGGTACTCTGGGAGTTCTCCTTATTGATGTCTGGCCTTGTCCTGGTAGAACTCCCTCTCTGATAAGTCCAGGGCCCTGCGGGACTTAGCACAGTTCCATAAGGCATGCAAGATGGAGATGTTCTACCAGGTCTTGGTTGAGGCAGCTGTGGTTTAATTCAAATGTGGCTGGCCTCCTAAATATTTTCCCCAAGTCTTTTTCTCCCATCCCTTCCTTTTATTTAAGATTAGGTAGGAGATGTTCAGAATGGGATAATTGTTTATTAAATCTGAGGAGCACCATCTTGGTGGGATTGTTTTAATAGATGTATAGAATTGTTGTGAGATTTTTTTGAAATTGTGATATTTGAATGTATGAAATATTTGTATGAAATGACTTTATTGTAGCTATCCTGAGCCTGGCCTGGTACTGGGATAGGGCAGCATATACTAAACATAATAAAATAGAAATACAATACAATAAAATAAAGAAGCAAAATGGCTGCCACTGAAAGCAGCAGCCTTTTGAACATGCCTCTCCCTTCCCTTTCCCTGGCCATAGCAATGATTCTCAAAACACATGGTGTGATTTTGCCATGCCGCAAGTTTACCCAGTGAACTGGAACATGGGTAGGAAACTTTCAGCCTAGTGAAAGCACTTTATGAATTTTATATTACAAGACATTATTGGGAGGAAAAAGGAAAAGGAGACAGAAAACTGCTGCTTTTGACGATAGCAATGCGATTTCTGTCAGCTATTTCTGGCATAGACCTCTTTGTGGTTTGAATGGTGTATATTTTTACCTTTGGTCTTGTGCTCCTTCTAAGTAGCTTGGATCAGTTGCGTGACAAGTGCTGCTAGAAGACCACAGTGAAGCCCTTTTGTTTGCAGTGCATAATTTCCCTGGAGCTGCCAGACCTCACCCTCTCTCTCCCTTTTAACCTCCAAGGCACACTGCAGTCTATCTATTCACACAGACGTTTCCTAAGGGGGTAGATTAAAATAGGAATGGTTCTTTCTTATTTTACAAAGAAGGAAGTTCTGCAGGATTATTGCTTGCATGCTGGTTTAGGTAGCTGGTGGCACATGCATTTAAATTGCAAATACAGCTAAGTAAAGGCTGTGATAGCATCACATAAACAGAAAACAAACACAATCTCTCTTCCACCTTGAAATTGTTGTTATAAAAGCATTCTGACCTGCACATTTACAATGTCAAAAGAGATGATTACTGGCAGCAGCATGAAAATGTGCATTCTGTTCAGTTTGTATGAGGAGTGGCACATGGCTTGGCTCTGTGGGACAGATGAAGTACCACTGCGCTTGGTGTCTGTTGCTGTCCTTAGCCAAATTATCTGAAGTATTTCAGAAGGCAGAGCCTAGGCAGCTAGAATGACTCACCAACTGGTCACAAACAACGGTATTTGGTTTGCTTAAAAAAAGAAAGAAGCTTCTAAGGTGGTGTGATAGTGGCCTATTGGAAATACCAACACTATAGACTTAAACAGCTACTCCCCTATGCTAGGGAAAGCCAGGAATTTCCATTCTGTAAAGAGAACCAATGGATATTTAATAGAGAATTCTTTGCACCCTCATCAGCCTAAGATTCCCATGATTCTTTAGAGGAACCCATGAGAGCCAGCCTGGTATAGTAGTTAGAATGCTGGACAAGGTCTAGGAGACTCCGTGGGTGACCTTGGCCACTCACTGTCTCTCAGCCTAACTTACGTCGTAGAACTGTTGTGAGAATAAACAATGCAGGGACAACCATATATGCTGCTGATGTAGTTAGTACTCTACTAGGGAAATAGATAGGTACGGACAAGATCTTCAGCACTACACCAAAGTGCAATGCCCCTTCTAATGCAAAACTGGACATGACATCATCATGTTAGGAAAGTCCTCTAGCATTTGCTCAAAACTCTATGACTAAACAAAGTTTTGGGCATTTCCTAGAGAATTGCTCCAATGTGATGATGTTACTTCCATTTTTGCACTGGAAAGGATGTCATGTTACGTGGCCCAAGGAGCCCTCATTCCCCTGATGGTCCTGTTGAGTGTTGGCAGGGTTTGGGGGGCCTTCACTATAACAGGAGACCTGTTTTCTGCACAATGCTGCCTTGAGGTCCTTGGAAGAAAAATTAGGATAAAATATACTAAATAAATAAATAAACAGATAACAGTTACAGTCATATAAAACTACCACATACTGTTTAACCATACACCAGCTGCTATTAGTATTTACTTTTAAGAAATTATCATAATCATTATTATCTCATTTGTGTTTGGTTTATTGTCAACTGCCTTCAGTTGACCATGGAGTAGAACAGCAGGTTAAAAATGACCTAAAGTAACTTTTACATATGATTGTAGAATTGCTTGATTCTTCTGGTTTTTTGATAGTTTAAAAACCCTGCAAAGCACATTTGCCCAGAGGCATCACAGGATCAAAAAAAGAGTTGGCAATGAATTTTCTTTCAGATCCCCCATGTATCAAACTCTGTCTTCAGTCAGAGACTAGTTTAAAGCTTGTGTCTTCCTACGCAGGATGAGGAATGCCATTATGTACTGAATTTATTTGGTATTTTTCCATCTCTCTCACAGACTAGTAGTTCCTTGCCTGGATCAGTTTTAATATCTGCATAACATGGTCGCAGCTAATGGAGGCTGCTTCATCAATGTTTGTCCCCTTCATTCCCAAAGATGCTCCCTGAGAAACTCCCCTGCAATAAACACCAGCCAACAGCCAGATCAGCCACTGGGCTGGCACCAGAGAACAAGTGAGAGGTAGGCCAAAGGAGGGCTAGGTGGACCTTGATCAACCCAATTGTTTGTGTTCCTGAGGCGGGTTTAAAGGGATTAGAGGCCACAGGCCTCTGGGGAATATCTCAGGGATGGGGTGGAGGGGGACAACCTTAGAAGTAAATGAGATTCTTTTTGTTTCATTGCTTTCCATCAGGCTGGTCCAGAAGGGCTGGGGAGTGCAAGATAGATAGGAAGGATAAAAGGACAACCAATTAATTTAAATGGAAACCCCATTTCATTTGCTTTCTCATTAAACCAGCAGGCATGTTTCGACAACTGATTATCAGTCCTGGACAGTTGATTATATTCTTCTCCGTTTCTTCTTCATGTCATCTAATTTGATGTCTATTTCTTTTCTATTCTTCAGTTTAATGGTTGTTTTTAGCTGCGGTGAGTGGGCCATTGTTTCTTTGCTACTGTCTGTTCTCAGAGAAAGAGCTTCCACAGCATATCTGGGAAATAAAATGAGCCAATAGGACATATATGGGGAAGCAAACAACACAAGCAAGAATACAAGGCAGAAAATAGGCAGGAATATTCCTTCTGATTCAGAAAAGTACCTCAGAACACCAGTAAAACACCACCAGCTTCCTCTCATGTATACTTACATTCTTTACTTTCCATGCAAACATGTGTTATTAGTAGTCCAGTAACCCCCGTTGAATCAGAAAAATATTGTAAATCCCTTTCACGGTGCTGGGGGAGAAGGTACTGAGGGAGAGAGGCTTTGGAACAGGGAAATTATAACTTGGAAAAGAGTAGTGACCATTCCTAATGCTGCTTCCTTGCTCCAGATCACTCACTTAGTTCATTTGCATTACCTGTTATGATTAGACCCTAAAGTCACAGGCCCAGAGCACTTCATCTGCTGGATTCTCTTTGTTCAAATTTGTTTTATGAGTTGTGAAAAGTTTTTTTTAAAACCAAAATTGATTCACTGAATATGATTTGACTTTATCAGCTGAGAGAGTTTCAACTGAATGCTGGAGTCCAGAAACACTGCCTCCCACTCCACATGGACGTTGGGCGTTTCCCCACTCACAAGGAGCTCCCCTATGCCGCGCGCTGCACTCAGCACGCGGCATCCCTGGTGCGAGCCCGGGTGTCCCCACGCAGCGGGGTCATCAAAAGGCGCCGTTTTCTCCAGCGCCAGGGATGCCACGCACTGAGGGGGCGCGACAGCGGCAGCGTCGGGGCGGCTGCGCTGTCGCCACCCCCGTCGTGGGGAGTGCAGGGGGACCCCACGCTACTTGAGGAGAGTAGCGTGGGGCTTAAGGTAAGTGGGGAAAGGCCCATAGACTTGGGAAATGGTGTGCTGCCCACTAATGCTGGCCCTGCCCCAGCTCACATTGCCTGCATTGCCTGCAGGGGCCCTCTGTGGCCTTCTGGGGTCTTTCCCCAGCCCTGCAGTCCTTCTGAGATGCTAGCCATTCCAAACATGTGCACTACCTGTGAGCTACGGCCCCTCTCTGACAAGGGCTAATCTCTTTTATCATATAAGCTATGATCATTTGTTGCGGAAACGAAGCCTTTTTCCATAATGGCTGATTACAAAAAAGACACCCACAAGATTAATCAGGAATTTGGTAGATAGCATTTTCAGTTCCTTTGGAATAAAGCTACACTGAACCAGTCACAGTAGCTATATCTTCCAATACTTTCAGTTGGCATAATGGAGCAAGCAGATCCAAGCTCATTTTTTCTTTGTGAATGAAAGACATTAATGTAATGTTCACGGCATTGAAGATTGCCTTTGGTATGTATAATAAAGTTCGAGGTAGTATGCTGTTGTTCTAAATTGAGGTTGATTGAGTCAAACCACCTAAAATTACAGCTTCACAAATCATCTACCAAGGAGCCACATAGCCCAGCTTGTCCTGCCGTGAAAAACCTGCTAACCAAACAAAAATGTATAGAAAAAATAACTACTGGAATGCTAAATAACCAAGCACCCGAATGAATTTGGGAAATGGAAGGAATGAATGAAAGATCATATAAACAGCTTCCAAATTATACCGCAAGTCCTTTGAAATTTTATCTATTTTAATAAATTTATAACCCGCCCTATTCCCGGCTGAAGTAGGGCTCCAAGTGGCTTACCAACAGAGTTAAAAATAACTAATCAAGTAACATAAATTACATAAATTAATTCTAAACTCTAATTTCTGTATGAATTCTAAAATGTGATTATCATATAGACGACAACTACTTAATAAAATCCAAGCCTAAAATTGACCCAACCCCTATCTTTATTCATCTTTATTTCATTCTCTGTTTCTCTATTTATTGGGGGGGAAGGGACAGGGGAGAAAAGCACCAGATAGAAAAGCACAAGATGTTATTTATGTGGCCAGCTATTTCAGTTGGAGTATCTCAGGTTCACGGAATGGCGTCAGCCAAAAGCCTAGAGCAGTGATGGTGAACCTTTTCAAGACCGAGTGCCCAAATTGAAACCCAAAACCCACTTATTTATTGAAAAGTGCCAACATGGCAGTTTAACCTGAATACTGAGGTTTTAGTTTAGAAAAAAATGGTTGGCTCCGAGGCGTGCGTTATTTGGGAGTAAGCTTGGTGGTAGTCGGTGGCTTTGCTTTGAAGCAACCATGCAACTCTTCCAACAGGTGAATCACGACCCTAGGAGGGTTTACTCAGAAGCAAGCAACCATTGCCATAAACCGAGCTTACTTCCAGGTAAAGGATCGCGTTTTAGTTCTTTGCATGAAAATCAGTGGGGTTTAACAGTGCTTAACAGGGTTACCTACACTGTTTCCCCAAAACTAGGTCTTAGGTTTAATGCTAATAATTGAGCCCAGCGGCCCAGGCCATCCTAGATGTGTGGGGGTGGGGGCACTCAGTTTTGTGCATGCCCACAGAGAGGGCTCTGAGTGCCACCTCTGGCACCTGTGCATAGGTTTGCCACCACTGGCCTAGAGGAACATCTCAGTCTTGCAGGCCCTACAGAACTGATTAAGGTCCTGCAGGGCCCTGGTATCAGCTGACAGAGAGTTCCCAGGTTGGAGCCAGGATCGAAAAAGTCCTGGCTCTGGTTAAAGCCAACTGGATATCCTTAAGGTCAGGGACCACTAGGAGGTTATTGTAGGAGGACCGCAGATTCCCCCTTAGGTAGTACAGGGATATGTGATTTCAATTTTTAAAGATTCTATGGCAACATTCAGATGTTCATAGATTTTAATTTCTAATTTCAAACATGCAGTCCCACGCACAATGACCCATTCTACACCCACTGGAAATTAATAGACTGTGGTCATTCTGCATAGAATTGCAACTGTTTCTACCTAGCAAAGTAGGGAAGAATATTGAATCCTGTTCATTCCACCTCTGATCCATTTTTCCTTTCTCAGACATCCAGTACCAAGCAAGTCTTCAGATGTGCAGTTCAGCAGGTCCAAGAAGGGCCAAATGATTGTCCCAGAGAGGGATCAGTTGGGAGAAACTCCGCCTGCCTTGTCTCTTACTTCATTGGGAGATAACATAAATAAAACCATAAGATAAATTGAAGACAGCTTTCGCTATGGTGAAGAAAACACATTTGGTTGGGGTCTGCAATATGGAGGATCATTGCAGCCTGAGGCAACCTAAGCATATTTGTGCTTATTTGAGCTGTCAACTAATTAAATAATTTTAAGTGACAAAGTACCCATTGTTTAATTATTCAATTACATTTTAAAATTCATCTTACCAAACCTCAATATAGCTACCTTTTTCAGATTGTGAAAAAATGTCAAATAATTTATAATTTAAGAAACAGAAGTCACTGCTCATTGTTGGAATATTAAAGTCCATCCTAAATATTGGGGTTTTTTTTTCATTTCTTGCTCTGGTTAAGACTCCAGAATCAAAATTAACTGAACAAACTTCAGCAGGCCTCTCATTTTAAAACTGCTGGTTAAAAATTGTCCATTTAAGCCAACAGTATTCATGACTCAATTTAAAGCATTAGTTCACAGATAGTCAAATAAACCTGCAATTCTAAAGATGCTTTCTTGAAAGTAAATTCAGGTTTACAACCTATTACACTGATTATTATACTGACTGGCTCTATAAAAGAAGCCATAGCCCTCAGTTTTCAAGACTCCAGCAAGACAGTTAATGACAGGACATTTTGGAGGACACTAATTCATAGGATCACCTTAAGTTGGAAGCGATTTGATGGCATTTCACTCACTCACTCACTCACTCACTCACTCACTCACTCACTCACTCACTCACTCACTCACTCACTCACTCACTCACTCACTCACACAACTTAACCTGAATGCTGAGGTTTTAGTTTAGAAAAAAACGGTTGGCTCCCTCTTCCTCCGGCCCACCCACTCGAGCAGGGGCCAGCCTGCTCTAGCCTCCAGCAAAGCCCCACGTGCATTGCTCTGTGCCTCTCTAGCATCTCTGCCTCCTCTGCACCCTCCCCCCTCAGGCAGCAGCCACCCAGAGACAGGCACCAGGCCTGCCAGCCGAGTCCTTCCTGCTCACTGCATGCGCGCACGTCATGCTCAGTGGCCCAGGCCAGCCTAGATGTGTGTGTGTGGGGGGGTGATTTTCCGCCCCCTCCCACATGATGAACTCTGTGAGCGAGTGCCCACAGAGAGGGCTCCGAGTGCCACCTCTGGCACCCGTGCCATAGGTTCGCCATCACTGTCCTAGAGTGTCATCCAATGACATCACATCTTCCCCAAATTCCACCCTCCCCAGGCATCAAAATTCTTGAGATTGACCAGGCACTACTGGCAACCATAGCTGGAAGGTTGCTGCAGTTAGCAGAGTTGGGGATATAAATCAGTTCTACATGTATGAAGTTGAGTTCAATGTTTACTATAACAACAATATTGTAAGAAATATTTACTAACTGAAGGCTTTCCAGGAGCAGAGAGCCCTTCAGGATATAAGTGTAATCCCTTGAGTCCCCAAGGTCCAAGTTCAAAGTCTAAAACAATTCTAATAAACTCAAAATATAAATCCAATTTATTAAACTATAACAAAAAGCATTTGTGAAAACATTCCCAAAGATATCAACACTGATTCACTAACCACTATTTCATACCAAATTACAGTCCCTTGCAGACAGCACTGTGTGTTGGTTGTTGTGGGTTTTCCGGGCTACGTGTCAGTGGTCTGGCTGATCTTGTTCCTAACGTTTCGCCTGCATCTGTGGCTGGCATCTTCAGAGGTGTATCAACTCTGATACACCTCTGAAGATGCCAGCCACAGATGCAGGCGAAACGTTAGGAAACGTTAGGAACAAGATCTGCCAGACCACTGACACGTAGCCAGGAAAACCCACAACAACCAGCTGAATCTGACCATGAAAGCCTTCGACAAAGCACTGTGTGTTCTTCCTGAGCCCAAGTCTGGAGCAGAATCCAAAAAAATCCTTCTTGCAACACCCACTCTTTGCTTCCTGTTTCTCAACCAGTTTTTAATCCATAGGAGGACTTCCCCTCTTATTCCTTCATTGCTGAGTTTTCTCAATAGTCTCTGGTGAGGAACTTTGTCAAAAGCCTTTTGGAAATCCAAGTAGACAATGTCCACTGGTTCCCCCTTATCCACATGCCTGTTTACATCCTCAAAGAACTCTAGTAAGTTTGTAAGACAGGATTTGCCTCTGCAAAAGCCATGCTGACTCTTTCTCAGCAGGTCTTGCTTTTCTACATGGTTTAGAATTTTATCTTTAATGACAGATTCTACTAATTTACCAGGAACAGATGTCAAACTGACTGGCCTGTAATTTCCCGGGTCCCCCCTAGTTCCTTTCTTAAAGATTGGTGTGACATTGGCCATCTTCCAGTCTTCAGGGATGGAGCCTGATTTCAAGGATAAGTTGCATATTAAAGTGAGAACATCAACAATTTCATGCTTGAGCTCTTTAAGAACTCTTGGGTGAATGCAATCTGGGCCAGGGGATTTGGTAGCATTTAGTTTATCAATGGCTGCCAGAACTTCTTCCTTGTCTACCACTATCTTCGTTAGTTCCTCGGATTTGCCTCCTAAGAAGCTTGGTTCAGGTGCAGGAATTTTCCTCACCTCCTCTTGGGTGAAGACAGATGCAAAGAATTCATTCAGCTTTTCTGCAATCACCCTGTCATCTTTTAGCACACCCTTTGTTCCTTTGTCATCTAACGGGCCTACCGCTTCCCTTGCTGGCTTCCTGCTTTTGATGTACTTGAAGAACTGTTTGTTGCTGGTTTTGATGTTCACAGCCATGCGTTCCTCATAATCCTTTTTTGCCTCCCTTACAGCTAACTTGCTTCTCTTTTGCCACCATTTGTGTTCTCTCTGGTATTCTTTATCAGTTAAGTTGGACTTCCATTTTCTAAAAGACATCTTTTTTTTCCTAATAATTTCCTCAATGTCCCTTGTTAACCATGGTGGCTTTCTTTTGGACTGGGCGCTGCCTTTCCTAACCTGTGGAACACATTCCAGCTGAGCTTTTAAGACTGTGTTTTTAAATAACCTCCAAGCATCTTGGACATTTTTGACTCTCTTGATTTTCCCTTTCAGCTTCCTGCGCACTCTCCCCCTCATCTTTGAGAAATTTCCCTTTCTGAAGGCAAATGTAACTACATTAGTAGTTGTCACTTGTTCGCATGCAGAGATACCGAATCTGACAGCATTGTGGTCGCTGTTCCCTATCGGCTCAACAACACTGACTTCCCGCACCAGGTCCTGGGTCCCACATAGAATTAGATCTAGGATCACATCTCCCCTGGTTGGTTCTACAACCATCTGCTCTGAGCCACAGTCATTTAGCATATCCAGGAATGTTCTCTCCTTACTATGACCTGAACATGCATTTATCCAGTTTATATGGGGATAGTTAAAATCGCCCATTACCACGACATTTTTGCTTTTGTTGGCCTCTCTAATTTCTTTTTCCATCTCAGAATCCTCTTGTGCGCTTTGGTCAGGGGGACGATAATATATTCCTAATGTTAAACTATGCTTCACCCCTGGTATTGATATCCACAGTGCTTCTGTAGAGGAATCAGCTCCCCCCTGCATTGTCTATTTTATGTGACACTATGCTCTCTTTGATGTAGAGGGCCACCCCACCCCCAATACGCCCTGTCCTATCCTTCCTGTAGAGCCTGTAACCTGGGATAACAGCATCCCACTGGTTCTCCTCATTCCACCATGTCTCTGTGATGCCCACTATATCAATGTCCTCCTTCAAAACTCTGTACTCCAGCTCCCCCATTTTAGGTCGAATGCTTCTACTATTTGCATAGAGACACTTGTATACTCTGTTTCTGTCCCTAACCTGGGATTTATGTGTTTTGCCCTCTAGCCTTTTGTAGACACTATCCCTTATCATATTGCTGTGCTCCTCACTTGTATGTGGTTGATTTAGAAAAACCTCCCTCTCTGTCTGCATCCCCATGGACTCTGTATTCCGAACCGAAGTCACCTCAGCTCCTGTCGGCTTTCCCCCAGGGATCAGTTTAAAAGCTGTTCTGCCACCTTTTTAATGTTGAGCTCCAGCAGCCTGGTTCCTCTTTGGTTAAGATGAAGCCCGTCCCTTTTGTACAGGCCTGCCTTATCCCAAAAGGTTCCCCAGTTCCTGACAAATCTGAAACCCTCTGCCTTGCACCACCTTCTCATCCACGCATTGAGACCCTGTATCTCCGCTTGCCTAGCTCGCCCTGCGCGTGGAACAGGTAGCATTTCAGAGAATGCCACCTTGGGGATCCTGGATTTTAACCTGTTTCCTAGCAGCCTAAATTTAGCTTCCAGAACCTCCCGGCTACATTTCCCAATGTCATTGGTACCAATGTGGACCACAACTGCTGACTCCACCCCAGCACTGTCTAACAGCCTATCTAGACGAAGCGTGACATCCGCAACCTTCGCACCAGGCAGACAAGTCACCATGCGGTCATCACGCCTGTCACAAACCCAACTCTCTATATTCCTGATGATCGAATCACCCACTACAAGGAGCCCCCCACCTCCCCGAGGGGTATCCTCAGTGCGAGAGGATATCTGACCACTAGCTAAGGAAGGGGTCCCATCTAAGGGAACATCTTCCCCCACCTCAGACTGGCACCCTCTGTCACCCAGACTCTCATTCTCCATGACATCTGAAGAGATGTCACCTTGGGAGTATTTGCAGGTCAGACCTTTAAAAGAACAATTCAGCACTGAGCTCAGGTAACTGCTTCCAAAATACTTCCAAAAGTAGGATCCTTTTGTTTTTCAGTATTAGATACAGCATAAATTATAGCAGTGGTGGAGAAGATCTTGAACTTCCTGATCAATCTATGGCAGTGAAAATGGCACATCTTCCTGATGCAAGACCTATTTTGGAGTGATTGCTCACCTTGCAAAGACTGGAAGGAATTAGAAAAGAGGCAATGCAATCACATTCCTATTAGCGATGGCTTCTCTACAGTGTATACAATCAACACTCTTCTTTAACACCTTTTGATCTTTTGGGCTAGACCTATTTTCTTCTCCTTTTTTGCCATATAATGTAGGATTGACAGCATGATCTATCTTAGCCAAAGAACACAATCAACACTATTTGCAGCAAACAAGCTCCACTGAGTGGCCCTGCTAAAGGGTCACAACTCTGACCTCAGGGAGGCACAAGGGTGGTCTATTTTCTACATTCATTCAGTAGTGTCTCCCTTGAGGTTGGCAACAAAGATACATATTTAGTTCCTATTGTACTGGTGCCTTTTGTACTGTGGTTGAGCTCCCATTTGATGCTGGAATGAGTCCAACAGCTCTGTTTGCATTGATCCATGGCACAAGAATGACATTGCATTGTTATTAACATTGGGGTGATGTAACTCACACAATATTATGATTATACTTGGCCACTGGAAATCTGAGACATTTATGAATTTCTGGATATAAATACCCAGCAACAGAAATCGTATTTAGCATTTCTATAGTGCTTAACATTCTTCAAAGCTCTTAACATACATTATCTTGTATCCCTTAATTAATCCGCATATTGCAGATGAGTTGCTAGGAGCAAGCGGCTTGCCTAAGGCTGCTAAAGTGGTTTCCTGACAAGGTGAGATTCAAACCAGGTTCTTCCACATGTCTAGCTTGGTTTCTTAGCTATTGTGCCACACTATGAATAATATTAGACTCAAAATTCCAAATACCAAACCCATCATACTCACAAGGGAATCCATGGTCTAGGTCTGCCAGGTTGCCAGCTAAGGTGGGTAACCTCGTGCCTAAAGGCTCAGGCTCATGTTGCCACTCCATGGAGCAGTAGGAGCAAAATAGGAGGGGTTGGCGACACCACAATGTCTGTTACAATTCTGGATCCAAAAACACCACAGCATTGTTCAGAGCTCTAGGAATTTTTCAAGTATCTATGGCAGGGGTAGGGAACCTGCGGCTCTCCAGATGTTCAGGAACTACAATTCCCATCAGCCTCTGTCAGCATGGCCAATTGGCCATGCTGGTAGGGGCTGATGGGAATTGTAGTTCCTGAACATCTGGAGAGCCGCAGGTTCCCTACCCCTGATCTATGGTAAAACTACTAGAGCATCATGTGATGCTATGACTAAGATTGGCAGCTTTGGGTTGGGAAATACCTGAAGATTTTGGGGGTGGAGCCTGGGGAGGGTGGGGTTTGGGGAAGGGAGGAACCTCAGTAGAATATAATGTCATAACGTCCACCTTCCAAAGTGGCCATTTTCTCCAGGAGTACTGATCTCAGTTGCCTAGAAATCAGTTGTAATAGCAGGAGCTCTCCAGTCACCACTTAGCAACTCTCGCTGTCACATCAGTTCTGGTGAGTAGTAGGAGGGATGGCGAATAGACAGCGAGAGGCCTCATGTCACAGAGGAAGACCTTGTAAGTCCAATTCCAGAGCATCAGAGCTATGACTGAAAAGGCCTGTGAGTGAGCCATGGAGGATTGCTTCTATAAGATATCACCCCCAAGTTTGCTACCCTATTCAACAATGGATCAAAGGAGCCATAACTTAGCTTACACAAGGGGAAAAACACCCATTCTTTTTAATACTGACAAATGCACTACTCAGTTTTTTAAAACTAATGGTTAGATCTTTGATGCAACAAATGTAATCCTCCATCAAATCTTAGTCCAAATCTTCAAACATACACACTGTTTTAAAAATTGACTTCTATTATATTTTTAAAACTTTTGCTGTCTTGTGGGTCCTAATTGCATGGAAAGATGGCTAAGTATATTTTCTGCCTGTGTGTACCCATCATGATCAAGATGTGTACCGTGAGAAAGCTCCTCTAATGCATCAACTAGTTGAGGAAAGTTCAGCAAAACAGATTTAACAGCAGCTGCGAGAGAGCTTTCACGTGTGTGAAACAGTGCTTTGGCAAGTGCCGTGAAACCACAACGCAGTGTTATTTAAAATGAATAAATGTGATGTAATATTCCAAAAACTTCCTTTGCATGGACGGAACTGTCTTCAGCATGCAGCAACATAAGATTCCAGGAGAGCAAGATATAAAGAACAGTTCAGGATTTTGTTCTGGAACAACAGCTTGCCCTCTTTTGACACCATCACCATAGCACCCTGTCCAATATGATGCTTATAAGACTTTTTCCAGGACATGCAGAAATCCCCCCCTCAATCTCCTGGATGTCCACTGCTTTGCTATTATTAAAGGTGTGTGTGCCTGCGTGTAAATAAAGTGGGCAAATTGTACCGGGGCATCTTGTTGAGATTTTAGAATCCATCGACATAAAGTAATAAAGTTGCCATGCTCCCCTTTACTATGGTGTGAAGTCTGCAATGTGAGAAAAGGGACAAAATGGCTTCACAAGCAAGGAAACGGGGTTATTCAGCCTAGTTGCTGGAGTTGATCACAAAATTCTCCAAGTAGTGCTAATTATCAAGGTCGTTCCAGTGGCGTCAGGTTGGCCTCGAATCTTCCAACAGTTTGTGAACCTCTCTCTCAGCGCATAATCTGCAGTACGGTTCTGCCCTGGAAATTTTAATTGTACATGTTTTCTGACCTACAAAATTCACGTAACGGGCTCACGTGCTCACTTTCATATCCAGGCACCCGGCTGAAGCTTCTCTACTAATTCCACTGAAGGCATCTTTGTAATTAGGAGATTCTTCATTTGCTGATGACACTTTTCATTACAGCTCAGCAATTGCTCACGTGCAGTGCAGAACTAGTCTGTTTGTTACGGGGCTCTTGCAATTGATGATATCAGTTGGCTGGTGACTGTAATAGATCTTGTGACCCTCCAAGTCACTGGCATACTTATGACCTGCACTAGCTTGTACAGTCACTCCAATCACAATAAATACAAACAGACGCTTTTATAGAATCTGAAAAACAATCAAACAGCATTGTGTTCTCTTAAGCTCTCTTTCTCTTAGCAGGTTCCAGTCAATCACAGAAATTATAGTTTAAAAAATTACTAACAAAACAGAGATAAGCTTAAAATTATTTAGTTCAGTGTTTCCGCTTTTGCCTTCCTCAGAAATGCAGAGCTCTTAATCTTCAAAACAGGGAGCAGAGCTAAGGGGATAGGCCTAAGAATTCTCAAGAAAGCACCACCTTGCTCTGTACCAGTGGTTCTCAACCTTCCTAATGCTGCAACCCTTTAATACAGTTCCTCATGCTGTGGTGACCCTCAACCCTAATATTTATCCATTTTACAGATGGAGAACACTGGCCCCTTCCGCACGGGCGGAATACGGCGACCTGGGGTGGCAAAAACTCCGTCCCCAGGGAGCCGTTTGCACAGGGGGCGCAGCTGCTTTGCAGCCGCGCCGCCTGAGCGGCGCAAAGCTGCCATTTTCCAACCTCACTTGCCCAGCGAAGTTTTTGGAAAATGGCGACTTGGAGCCACTGCCATGCGAATGGCAGTGGCTCCACGGCACCTTCCCTACCCCCATGTCTGGGTGACCTACCTGTCCTGCGGCCCTCCGGTGCATCGCTGAGGTCTGGAGACACGCCCCCTCTGCCCTGCGACTCTGGAGCGGTTGCGCAGGGCAGGGGGGCGTGTCCCCCAGCCTCGGCAACGTGCCAGAGGGCGCAGGACAGGTAGGTCGGCCTGACGACGGCGCAGCTCTGCGCCGTCGTCCCGGGAGGTTCTGGGACTGTTCATGCGAACGGTCCCAGAGGGGTCGGGTCGGCGTCATCTACACCGACCCGACCCCTTCCACTGCCGTGCGGAAACGGCCACTGATGCAGAGAGTTTTAGGTGACCCCTGTGAAAGGATTGTTTGACCACCAAAGGGGTCCCGACCCCCAGGTTGAGAACCACTGCACTGTACAAAGAATCAAAATGCAAAGGAGACTTCAAACAAATTAAAACATGGTTCGCTTCCACCACACAAAGAACATTCTCTGTTGCATATCTATTGCTGATGACGGATTAGTTGCATATTTATTGCTGTGATGGATTAGTGTTTAAAATGGTTAATTTAAAAAGGTGCAGTTCAGTCAGAGCACCAAGGATTAACCAGAGCTCCACCTGATTGGCTGGCTGAAATGCAGTAGCCAGGAGCCACAGAGGAAGGGGTGCTCACCTTATAAAAGCAGATAGAGTCTGTCAGAGAACAGATGGAGAGAACTGACAGAGAGATCGAGCCTGTCACAGTGAAAAGTCAGACACAGATCATGTCAGTCCACAGATCCAGTCAGTCAGGAGATCATGTGTAGAGGCAGCGAGTGCCAGAGAGACAGAGAGAAAACAACTAGGTGGGCAGAGTTCTTTAAAGAATCTCAGACTGAGGGGAAGGATCAGTGTTTTCACCAAAGGATAAGTGCCAGGTGTTTGTGGAAGACAAGAGGGAAACTGATTTCATGGGGACACTCCTAAGACCACACAGAGGGCTTGGCTATTGTCTCATTAGGAAACCGCACCTAGATATTGGGACCAGAGAGTTCCCGAGAGTGTGTTAGCTTAACTGGCAGAGAAACCCCAGAGCTTGCTCTGTCCATAGCCAGTGTGAAACCCTGAGTTAAGAGTGGGTGTTTTAGGAAAGTGTTCAGATCTTTGTAAGAAAGGGTTACCCTTAAAAGAGATACCTATGTGCGTATGAAGCCACAACTTGAAACTGAAACAGCCCTTTAACTGAAACTGCTTTTCATAGGTAACATCTAAGAAATATCTGTCTAAAGAACAAAAAATGCTTAAAACCTCTCTGTACCATCCAACTGAGAAGAAAAAGCCTGTAAATAAATTCTAGTTTGTTTTATCGCAGAGTTCCATTTTTCCCCTCTAAAAGGTGGAAGTAGGTTCCTCATAGGATTTTCCTAAGGGCTTGTGTGTGCGTGAGTGGGGCATGCCAAGGCTAACAGCAGCTATCCACTGAGCCCCTACACACTCACCCCTGCTGAGCTTCTGTCTCTGTCAGGGAGTGGAGTATGTTGCAAATGCAGAAGCATTTCCAATGGCAATAGTGATATGCTCCGTGTTTTTCCTCCTCTTCCTCTTGCACCTGCCATTTCACCCACTTCTGCATCAATGCAGGGGTGGGGAGGACTTTTGCTGGCTTTTTAAAAAGTCAGTAATAGCCATATCCCTGCAGTCTAATAATGCTCCGGATTTTTAAAGAAACTGTCAAAGAGCCCAGGTGGTATGGAGGGGCGTACATGTTAGGGTTCTTTTTTCATTTCCAATGAACTGAAGAACCATTTATTAAAATTTTTAAAACAATAACTAGCGTAAAATAACATCTATGGAAGACTTTATAATATTCTCTCAAATTAATCCTTAATGTGCATTTATTTAGCCTCTTCTAAGATTTTTTCAATTCTTCTGTTATATTTCTTCCTACATTTTGTGCCCATTTTATCATTACTTAAACTATTTCTTTCTCATGTATTGTTGAAGGATCCTCTGAAGATGCCAGCCACAGATGCAGGCGAAACGTCAGGAGAGAATGCTGCTAGAACACGGCCATACAGCCCGGAAACCACACAGCACCCAAATATTTCTTTCTCAGTCTGAAAAATCAACAGATATTTGTACATTTTCTTTATCAGCTTATCATCACCAGAACAAAGAAGATTTCGAATTCCGTTTGGTCTTGTGCAAAACCGCATTTTCTGTTATCTATTTCAAATTTATTTCTTACTGGCATATGTCCCTACACGGCCTCTAAGTTTGTTAGAGGCCAATTTACTGGTGGTCCCTGGCCCCTCGATGATGCGGCTGGCCTCTACCCGGGCCAGGGCTTTTACAGCCCTGGCCCCTGCCTGGTGGAACACGCTACCACCAACTATCCGGTGGTAGTTCCGCAGGAGAGTTCCGCAGGGCCTGTAAGACCGAATTGTTCCACCGGGCGTTTGGAGGGGCCGGCCGCTGATACCCCCTCCCCTTTCCCCCTCCTTTTCCTTACATTCTGGGCTCTCCGCTTCTCTGTTTTATTTTCCAGGGTGGATCTATGAAGTTCTGTTTTTATGATTGGATGCCAATATAACATTATTGATTGTTGTTTTAATGGGGGTTTTATTGTAACTATTGTTTTATTGTGTTGTTCACCGCCCAGAGCCCTTCGGGGGAGGGGCGATATATAAAACCAATTATAAATAAATAAATAAATAAAATATATAGGAACCACATATTTTATCTCATTTATTTGTTTGCTTGCTTTCAGACACACCTCGTCATCTCTTTTATCTGTTATAACTCTATATCTTAATTGTAATGCTTCTATTAGTGATAGCCAGTATATATATATTGGTCTAATATTTCATCCAAAATTTCAAAGGGGCTCATCTTATAAAATGTTTTTGAAGGTCATATCCAGTCTCTCTTTTTCAGGCTACATATAGACCTCTTCCGCACAAGCAGAATAATGCACTTTCATTCCACTTTCACAATTGTTTGCAAGTGGATTTTGCTATTCCGCACTGTAAAATCCAGCTTCAAAGTGCACTGAAAGTGGATTGAAAGTGCATTATTCTGCATGTATGGAAGGGGCCATACATGTGCCAACCATATACATTGTTGTGGATTTCTAATCTAAGTAATCTTTCTTTTTTTCAGAACCATCCATTCTTGTATCTGTAGAAAAGCTTATGTTTCATAGTACATCCTCAAGTCAGGTAATGTTAGTCCTCCTTGGGTTCTTAAATCTATATATGCGGTATATCCTACCCTTGGCTTTTTTCTTTCCCCATATAAACTTTTATCAGATCTCTCTATAAATGATTTATCTGTAACAATTATTGGAATCATTTGGAATAAATATAATATTTTTTTTGAAGAACACACATTTTGATTATTGCAATGTGTCCTAATAATAGTAGAGGTTCTGCCATTTTTCAAAAAAAATTATATCTTTCCATAGAGATCAAGAAAAGGAAGCTTTTCCCTAAGGGGAGTCAATTTTTTTCCTCACAACAATGCACATCATTGTCAAAGAAAAAATATTCTGATTTTTTTTGCAGTTATAATTCCTTAGTATTTAATTTTACTTCCTAGTTTAAATCCTGTCTTTTGTTGGAACACTGAATCTTTGTCTTTAGTCATATTTTTTGTAAGTATATTTGTCTTTTGATTATTTATTTTAATACCAGCCAGGTTACCAGATTCTCTTATTTTCATCTATTAAAATTTACACTTTTTCTATGGGGTCTTCAATAAATAGTACTAAATCATCAACATATCCCTTAATTTAAAGGTTTTCTCCCAAAACATAATACTTTTAACTGCCATGATGTTTCTATTAAAAATCTCTAAAACCACAATAAAAAGTAAGGGAGGTAATGGGCAATTTTGTCTGGTGCCTTTTTCAATATTAATAAGGATGCTTTTGGGGTATTAATAAGCATGCTTTTTGTGTAGTATAAATGGTTTTTTACTACATTAATAAATTCACGTTTAATTCCCATGTAATGTAACACCCTGAACATAAATGGCCAATTTAAATTATTGAGTGCCTTCTCCACATCAAGAAAAATTAAGGCTGCTTGAATTTCCAGGCGTAGTTCCCAGTATTCCAACATATTACCAACCTTACATTCTCCCCGATCTGTCTTTTTGGTTTAAAAAACCCTGTCTATTCTGATTGGCAGTGGCTTTCCAATTTCTCAAGCAAAAAAGGATCTCTCCCAGTGCTTGAGACTCAAGATCCTTTAACTGGAGATGCCAAGCAGACCCATCCAAATGGCTGGGTGCTTGGACGCACTGCCACAACTGCACTGGCTTGCAGTACCCAAGGAGGCTTTTCAGCAGCATCAGGAGGCTAAAAACACAAAAAAAGCCTCCTTGCTGCTGGAAAGTCCCCACTGGGCTTAGGGGTCACATTGGGCAAAGACTTGACTGCGGGAATAACGGGGGCAATGGCCAGGCAGAAACTACTGACTCCTTCCTCAGCCACAGCTCTGGACCATCCCTGCTATGCCAGAAGTGGTGAGGGTGCAGGAATGCTGCCGTGGTTCTACCACTGTGGAGGGCTGTGGCAGCTGCCCACCAGCAAATCTGCCTCTCCGCCAGGGCAAGTGCCCCAGGGAGGACAAATCCGTTGTTGCGGCTGCACGCTGCTCCTAGTGGCAGATTCAGCCCCTGACTGAGTGTGGAAAGCATTTACTGTACCATTAAAACGCAGACCATTCCTTCAGTGAAAAAGTCATCCTGCCCTTTGCTTCCCAGTTCTCTACATAATGTACATGAACACAAAATAATGCTGTAATAATACTAAGAACAAATGACTTAAAAGCTAGCAAAAGAGAAGGAAAAATAGCCACTTGATGTCTTATGATGTCTCCATTATTGTATTACAAAATGCCTTTAACTGAGTCAGACCAAAATTCCATCTAGCCTGGCAGGCTCCTAGGATGCTGGACACAATTGTTTCCCAACTGTACTTTCTCCTGTAACTAGAAGTACTGGATACAAAATGTGGAATCCCTTGCACAGTTTCTTGCTAGAACAAAAATGACCAGAAGTTCTGATGTGGCGCTATTTGTTTGGTTATGGACCATGTGAGCACTACCATGTGTTCCTTCCATGCTAAGAGAGACATATAGATCAAGAAAAGGAAGCTTTTCCCTAAGGGGAGTCAATTTTTTTCCTCACAACAATGCACATCATTGTCAAAGGGAAAATTATATTTTGACAGGCATTTTCCCCAGTGAGATAAGCCCTCAAATTCTTAAAACTTCAGGATCTTGTTTTTTCATCTCATGACTGAACATTTCATTTCTCACATACCTGGTTTCTGCTTAAAGCTTTTGTTGAATTTTTGAGCCTTTCTGGGCTCTTGCTGCACCCACAGACCAACATCTAATTTTATATTGCTGATCATTCTTTACCACAACTTAAAATGGCCACCAAAGGTGTGGTCTGCAGATCTTCTGGGAGGATATGGGAAGATGACTGATGTGCCAGGAATTGAAAGACTCAGGCTGTTTCCGCACGGCCGTTGAGGCGCCTCCACACCGGCAAGAATTCTGCCGGCGTGGAGGCGGAGGCCGTTCGCATGCAAGCATGCAGACGGCCTCTGGAGAGGCCGGCAGGCGGCAGGCGGCTCCGCATGGAGCCGCCTCTTCCCCCTTCCGTTGACTCTGCCCGATACGTCGTCGGCCTGCTGGCGTGAAGCCCGCCCACGCTGCCCTCCGACCTCAAGGGGTCGGAGGACAGCGTGGGCAGGGCTTCGATGGCCAGCAGGCCAACGACGGGGACAAGGTGAGTCGAACGGGGAAGGGAAACAGCGTGTTCCCAGCGGTGCTGTTCGCACCGCGCAGCCGGGAACACGCTGTCTGGGGAAAAACAACCCTTTAAAGGGTATAAATCCAAGGGTATAAATCTACCAGTTTTCAAGGGTAGATCTACCAAGGGTATAAATCTACCAGTTACCAATAAATCCAGTTTTCTCAACTTTTCTCAACTTAGCAGCAGCGCCGCCTGTGCGAATGGCTCCCTGGGGACGGCGTTTATCCCGTCCCCAGGGCGCCATTTACGGGCCGTGCGGAAACGGCCTCAGTGATAATGGTGGCTCACAGTTTAACCAAACGCAGTGGACTTTGGAAAAATCTATCAGACTCATTTCCAGTTACAGAGGAAAAAAGGTTAATTTGGCAAAATCATACGATCTTCTCATCATGAGTCTTTAGAGGGTTAGTCCCTAGATGACTATTCCTCTCAAACACCTGGTCTGTGACAGCAAGACTTCTTTGCAGATCCCTCACGCAAGAGCCTAGCTCTGTTGGTGTACCTCATTTTGCTCTAATAAGTCAAAATAGAATCTACTTCCCAATTAGACAGGAATATATATCTTCCTGAATTGTTGCAGATCTGGCCTGAGCCAGGCCATCTGTTACTCAGATCACTTACCTGATCTCACCCTTGAGAAATTTTCCAGTTTCCCATTTCCACCTGCCTCTTGGCACTATGACTGCTCTGGCCAGTGCTGGTGTTTGTTTTGCTGTGCTTCACTTCATCTGTATCCACTCCATGCTTCCACTGAGGTATTGACTAAAAATCAGCTTCCACTTCTGTGTGATTCTTTAATAAAAGACTCCACCAGGAATTGGCATTTGCCCAATATGTATAGCAGCATCTCACACTCTGGATTACAAGAGAATTACTCTCCCTTCCAATTTGACAGCCAGGCAGATGGATGAAGCTCCTGGTTTTAACCCTTTGTCAAGATCATCCTTACTCTACAATTGGTATGCTGAACTCCACTGCAAAGAACCTCTGGAAACAGGTAACCAACTTGCCACATTTCTAAAGTTTTCCACTGACCACAAACATTCCTTTATTACCTTAAAACCCAGAAAGAATTTGAATTTTGGAAAAGATATGACATCATATATGAATCAGTAAATTTGTGTTAGAGAATTCCCCCTCTTAAAGTTGGAGTAGCAATGACTTTATTGAAGTCAAAGGGCACATTTCAAATCAAAGGGCACATTTCATAGAGCCGTTGTGCTATTTTATTTGAAATTGTTAGGTTAAATCATCCGGAGATTTGGAGAGAGGTTTCACCAGTTTTCAATAAGAAATTGTCCCAGGCAATTGTCTTCATTATTACTTCTAGATATTCTCCTCCCTTTCATAACATGAAACAGTTTTTCCCATGTTTTGAGGACTACTGGAGATGAAACAGGAAAGAAGACAGCTTGATCACAGGTGGCAGAAGACCCAGAAGGAGTTGAACAGAACATCAGGTCCGTTCTACATAAATCTACCTAAATATCTGCACATAAACTTATCCCCAACATTGCATTAGATGCTGTGTTCCCCAGTGAAGTAGTTCAGATTGGTTAAGAAGAAGTATTTGGATTTATACCCCACTTTTCTCAACTGTAAAGACTCTCAAAGCAGCTTACAAACCCTAAGTTCTAAGAGACCTGTAATTGGCCCAAGTCACCCAGCAGGTTTTATGTGTAGTAGCAGGGAAACAAACCTGGTTCACCATATTAGATCGGCTGCTCATGTGGAGGAGTAGGGAGTCAAAGCCAGTTCTCCAGATTAGAGTAGAGTCTACCTGTTCTTAACCACTACATCACGAGTTTTATACAGCCTCTACTTGCTGACCTATAATCTACTGGGCTACAATAGCTTTCTGGGACCTATTTGCAAAACATTTTGCAAATAAATCATTCACCCCGCCCTCCCGCCCTGGGTTTAGACATTAATTTGATTCTAAGAACATAAGAACATAAGAAAGAGCCTGCAGGATCAGACCAGAGTCCATCTAGTCCAGCACTCTGCTACTCGCAGTGTCCCACCAGATGCCTTTGGGAGCTCACATGCAGGATGTGAAAACAATGGCCTTCTGCTGCTATACCATTTGGACTAATCTGGCCACAATTGCATGGATCAGTTTCAGTTGACTTCACGTGAGGATGCTGACAAAGTACATGGAGAGGTCCATTTCACAACATGTCTGCTCAGTCCTTGCTCCTTTTGGGTGGTTGCTGACAACTGTGAACATGTTGCCACCCTACTAAGTTTAATAATATACAATGATAGAGGGATACGGCCTGGTTTGAAAAATGCAAGTTAGACCTCTGTTGAATCTAATATCTTTAGATGTTATCGACATCAGTCATTTTCTAATTTGGGAGCAAGATTTTGGAGACCATAGTGAGACATCCTGTTATTCTTGGATATTTGATTATCAGAATCCCTTCCAACTGTAATTCAGAAATATTTAAAGATTTAAAACGCATTAATCATCTAGTAAGATTTTATCCCCACAAAAAAGGATCTTCATTTATGTTCTAATTATGACAGAAAGGTGAGAGCTATTCCAGAGAGAAGTGCCCACCAAAAAATACGTGACCTCATTTAAAATATGAAGTCCATGCTTGTCTTGACGTGGGGGAAATGACTTCCAGAGCTTACTGAGCTGAGCTCCTGTGGCACATAGGTTCACACTGGGAGACGCTGGTGGAATCTGTGGAAATGGAAAGCTTTTGCCTGATATGATCTAATAACAAATATATTTTTTTCATGCAGGAAATGATACCTGTGCCCTTTTTACTCTGTGATATTTGCAAGGATTTAACACACCATATGAAATCGTAAAACTGACATGGGAAATTTAGTTAGCAAAGCTTCTGTTATTCCTACTTTATTAGTTCACCAGAGAATTCTGCAGGCTTAAGGGCTGGAGGAAAAATGGCAGTAGGTTGCGAGGGAGAGAAGCCACCCAGACTTTGGCTGAATTATGACTCACAATTTATAAACTATTATGTGCAGTGGATTTCTGGCTATGTTTATTGCAATATGACTGCCAGCAGTTCAAAAATCAATTTAGTAAAAGTGGAGAGAGGAAAGTAAATTTATTAATGTGAGATACAGAGAGAGAGAGAGAGACATCTCCACTTAGTCTTCCTTGTAAAATAGCCCTCTGTTCACTCAAGGGTTGATGCCCATGCAGGGGATTTGCCCCCTCCCCTTTGTTTCTATAAGGAGCAGTTTTGGATCATTCCCATTGTTTTTTTCAAATTTGCATACTCTGGTCTGTGGCATGTCAACAGAAGGTAAGATGTAGAAAAGAAAAGGAACCTGGGGTGATTGATGAAGTGACACAGAACTAAGCATCAAGCTGGGTGCCCACTGGGTTGTGACTCAGCTCCCCTCCACTGGGGAATTCTTACCTAAAATAGATTCACAGGAAGGTATTAAAAAGGCAGCCAGGATACGGTGGAGAAAACATGGTCCTTACTATATCTGGTGAAGAAAGGAGATTAGTCATCCACTTCATGTAACTGGTAAAAAGGCAGGACTACATTTAGAACATTAGCAATGAATAGGAAGCAAACCAACCCAGTAAACACTGTGGATGGATTACTAACTTGAGGACAGCAGAGTACCTGTGTTATGGGACTGTTGAGTGCTTGGGAGATTCAGGAGAATGGTGGGTGAGAATAATTGGCTGTGTGGGATGAGGAAGAAGGAGGATTATTAGACTTGTGGGACACAAGAAGTAGAAGATTATCCAGCATATTGGAAGAAGAGGAAGAGTTGGGCCACATGTATAAAGCTTATAGCATTGGTAATATTGCTCCAAAGAGGGGTTATAATGAACATCAGAGGTGGAAACAACATTGCCAGACTCAGTAACTGCACTGATAAAATGAACTGAGCCTCAGGTAATGCCAACATTTATCACTCCAAATGGGGCCCAGCTGATTCATCACTCATAAAAGTCACCCTCAAGGTGTCCTGTAATCATCTTGTGATTGTGAAGTTGCAGTAATGAGATAAATTCCTGGCAAGGCTGGAAATGGTGTGAACATGACCTGGGATAATAGCAAAAGTGGAGGCTGCACATCTGCCGTGGTCCTCTGTTCCAAAATGCATATGACCAAACATAAGCTGGAACTGTTCAGAACATTTCTGTCAGTGCAAGACATGGGATGGCACTGGAAGCATGGAATATGTTGTTAGGAAGTAAGCTGGAAGAAATTAATTGCTTGGACAATGAAATGGGAAAGGTTGCTGGTGAGAATAGGAAAAGGAGAAAGAAAAGGAGAAGGAGGAGGAGGAGGAGGAGGAGGAGGAGGAGGAGGAGGAGTTTGGATTTATACCCTGCCTTTCTCTCCTGCAAGAAGTCTCAAAGTAATTTACAAATTCTTTCCCTTCTTCTCCCTACACCAGACACCTTGCAGTGGCGTAGCACCAAGGAGACAGGGGTGCACGCGATGCATCGAGCGTGTGCAGGTGCAAGGGTGTGGTGGGGGCGTGGCGGGGGTGGGCGAGGACAGGGCAGGGGGGCAGGGTGCACGCGTGGCCCAGGCGCAGTTCCCTCTCGTTCTGGCCCTGATACCTTGTGAGATGGGTGAGGATGGGAGAGTTCTCAGAGAGCTGTGACTAGCTCAAGGTCACCCTACAGGCTTCATGTGTCGAAGCTGGGAAACAAATCCAGTTCACCAGATAAGAGTCCGCCGCTCATGTGGAGGAGTGGGGAATCAAACCTGATTCTCCAGATTAGAGTCCATCGCTCTTAATCACTACATCATGATGCTTGCATGATTGGGCCTTGAAGAACACTAGTAGAGGAGCAGGCAATAACACCTTGGCAGCGGCAAGGTTTTTTCAGTTCTCAGGTATTCCATAAAAACACAATAACTGTGCTAGATGAGAGAAAGCAAACCATGATCCAACTGGTAACAGATACAAGTTTAGTATTTGATTTTGTTTTGTTCTGAGTGGACCTTATGCAAATGATCAGCAAATGCATGTCCCAGAGCATTATATAATGTATACAGTAAGTTGTAATTCAAACATAATCCAAACATATCCAATGAGAACAATGAGTGGAGTACATCTCACCAAGTGGGATTTTCTCTCTTCTTCCTCTGGTGCCCCCAACACTGCTCATGGGGTTCAGGGAATCCCCCAGGACTAGTCACTGTGTGTGTGTGTGTGTGTGTGTGTGTGTGTGTGTGTGTGTGTGTGTGTGTGTGAGAGAGAGAGAGAGAGAGAGAGAGAGAGAATGTGGGAGTGTAATGTGAGGGGAGAATTGGTGACAATTATCCCTTCCTAACCAACTGGATACAAACACATGGAGGCATCCCCTCTACCATAGGAGAAGAAAAAGTAAAGTTTGGATTTATACACCCCTTCTCTCCTGTAAGGAGACTCAAATGGACTTACAAACTCTTTCCCTTCCTCTCCCCACAACAGATACCTTGTGAGGTAGTTGGAGCTGAGAGAGTTCCAAAGAACTGTGACTAGCCCAAGGTCACCCAGCAGGAATGCAGGAGTGGGGAAACAAATCTGATTCACCAGATAAGAATCTGCCACACAGGCGGAGGAGTGGGGAATCAAATCTGGTTCTCCAGATTAGAGTCCCCCTGTTCTTGACCACTAAACCATTCTGTACTTCTGATTTTGTTTTTTATCTTTGTTTTTATCTTTGTTTTGATCTTTATTTTCTGTGTCTCCAAAGAAAATAAAAATTATAATGTCAAGTAAAACAAAAATTAAATTAAATTAAATGCATAAAATGCTACTATGTTATTGTGTTGTTACGTTCTTGTGTTGCTGCTGCAGGATAGCACAATTCTGCTAGAGTGGCTCCAGCATGGTGCAATGCTTAAGGTACTAGACTAGGATCTGGGAAACTCAGCTTTGAATCCCCACTCATGCCATGGAAGCTAGCTGGGCCAGTCACGCACTCTCAGCCCTGACCCTGGCTAGTATTTGGATGGGAGATCTCTAAGGAATACCAGGGTCATGACATAGTGGGAGGCAATGGCAAACCTTCTCTGAACAGTCTCTTGCCTTGAAAACCCACAAGTTGCCATAAGTCAGCTGTGACTTGACAGCAAAAAACAAAACAGAACCCCAGCATATTTACATTTGATTGTTACCAACAAGGACACGTTCATCTCTACAATATTAAAAAAAGTTATAAAATTAAAGCAGCCAGAGAGGAAGGAAGAGTTGTGTCAATTGACTCAGACAATGTCTTTTAATGCCCGCTCAGCTATATTCTTCATAGCAACTGCTACAGCCATGGCTTTGTGCTCTAGAGGAAAGACGCATTTGGCCCAGAAATGAAATAGACATGATTATTAATGCTTGCAAGTAGGTTTCAGTTGTGTGCTTTACATGCAGTAAACTATTTGCTTGGGGTTTTTCCTCCCTCCTCTTGGACAAATGGCAATTTGCACAGAAGCGTCAACAAGACTCTGCTGGTGCATAGAACAAGCTGACAAGATGGTCTCCTGAAGATCCAGGTGCAGGTTGGAAACAATTCACATCTGATCATGACCAAGGCATGCTACAAATTGTGGTGTCTTAAGCAGAGCCCAGAAGACAGAGAACTGCCAAATGAATTATTGAAGAGGATAAAGAACATGGAGCCCCACATAACATTTTTCCTGTGCGATGAGTATCTCTAAATGGGAAAAAGCGCATTCTGTATAAAATCTGTGCAATATATATCCTCTGCAGCTGAAACAGTCTTGTGGCACCTTAAAGACTCAGACATTTATTGAGTTATATACTACTGTGATATACGTAACTGGTAATTTTGTGTATATTCACAGATTTTGAAAACGATGCACACGGCATGTATACAATCCATTGCAAATGTTTGAAGGGCATCATATACACTACCTTGGTAATTTGTCATAAGAGATCTATGCAGGACAATTATGTATTATTATTACTAGTTAAAAATGCAAATGGAAAATTTTTTGCAATGGAGACTGAATCTGAGAAGCGGTTTCCCTGAGACCATTTGGTGAATTGGTGGCTCACAAGAGATCCAGACTGTTGATTTTCCTGCTCCTATTTTAAGTCACTTCAATGTAGTCATCTTTTCTAGGAACTGTACTGCACTGTAGGAACTACACTTTTCTAGGAACTGTAGTGCACTTCTAGGAACTACACTGCACTGTGGTCATCTTTCTCTAGGAAAAAAGGTTGCCCTTTTTAAAAGTTTGAAAGTGTTTTATGGGAGTGAAAGGAAATCACACACACTAAAATTCTTTGTTATGGACCCACTAGGGATAGACAGGACAGCAGAAAATTGTCAGAATGAGTTTTGATAGACAAATAAATTCTAAACTGCTAAAATTTCAAAAAGGATTGTAGAATATAGATTGGAATCTGCAGTTGATATCAGGCGCTGAAATGAAATCCCAGTGACCTCACATAAAATGTTGTTAAGCTGAATGAGGGCTGGAGATGCCCCTGCATTATGCTAAGGTTCACCTTTTGTTGCCATATGTAGAACTCTCTGGAAACTAGTGCTCCTAAATCCAATCCAGAAATGGGTCTACTGAAACTAGGGCTGTCAGATCTCCCAGTTCTGGCAGACTGGCAGTCTTGGTCCCCCAAAATAGGGAAATAGGCATTGTGTTGACATCATGTCACTTCTGCAGAAATCCGGAAGTGACATCATTGCATTGCTTCAATGCAATGATGCTACTTCCAGGTTTATGCCAAAATGATGCTGAGGCATCAGCACACCTCTTTTTTTTCATGTCCTCATGCTAAGGTGCCAACTCTGCCCTGGGTCATTCCTGGAGATTTGGGTGCAGCTCCTGTGGAGGGGGAATTTGGTATGTCATAGAGTTTGCCTTCTGAAGCTGATGGTTTCTCCAAGGGAATTGATCAGGGTTGAAGTGAAGGGAAACTGTGCCCGGGGCAAGGGTGCGCTCTGCGCCCCTGCCACGCCCCACCTGTACCGCCACACCCTGGAATGTTCCCGGAACACCCCGCCATGCCCCCAAAACACCCCCACCCCACCCCAATGCATTGCACACGCACCCTGCCCTCTTGGTACTATGCCACTGGAATTGATTGCTATAGTCTGAAGATTAGTTGGCAACCCTACTGTGCCCCCTAAAGCTCCTGGCAATTGCCTGTGCTGGGCTGGCAACCAAAGCAGAAACCCAGGAAACAAGCCTGTTTCTGGTAGTAGTGGAATCTTGTATCATCCATACAGCATCTCAGCCAATGAAATGGAAATGTTCCTTAGTAGCAGCCCTTAGGCTGTTGTATTCATTTTGCACTTCGAATTAATTGAGTCTGATGTAATATCAAGACCACCTAGAGCACACCCAGAGAAGCATTTCTTTCAAGTCAGTGTCTATGAAACCAGATAAATAAGCAGCAGAATAAGGATGAATGAGCATCTACCACACACAGCGTCATGCTATTTCTTATGCTATTGATTCTTATGCTATCCTTGATTTTCATCTCTTGCACTGAAGCGGGGGTGGGGGGCATAAAGAAGACAATAAGCACTGTTCTTGTCTTCCTGTTGGTCAACACGTGCACAGAAAGAATTGTCAAATTAAGCCTGCAAGTTGTATTTGCTCTTTCTTCAATTTCAGCCTCGTAATTCTCAGTGAACAAGAGAGTTGCTCTGGCAAATGGTTCTCGTAAATTATAGTTATGCCCAGTCCTACAAGAAGAGGAAAGCTACAGCAAGCGAGAAAGCAATATCACTTTCTCTGTCTTCAGTTTGTTAGATTTGGGGTCTAGACTGGTTTATCAGCCAGACGCTAGCAAGGAGCGGACAGCTAGGGGTTTAGGAAGGAACAGAATTGGTATAACATCTGGAGCTTAAAAAAGATTGGAAGGCATTGGTTTGAGATTGTCTGTTGTATCATGCAAGTCAGCCACATTTGTGTGCATGCAGGTGCAAAGTATCTATCAAGATGCCTTGTGTATAAATAAAATGCAGGTGTGGTCTCATGGTATACTTGAACTTAATCATTAAGACTTCAGGGCTGAATACACCTGCAAAAGGAAAAAAAGTAATGAATTTGTATTCCTCCAAAAATTATTTTCCCTTCTGGCACATAATTCCACTTTGGGGATACTAAACCAGACTTTATTGGAAGGTCAGCTCATCAGAGCCTAACTCTGGAGCCTGTTTGAATGCCTCACTCTCAGAATATTTTGCCTTCCTCTGCAACACTGAACTTCAGAAAATGCAGGGAATGTCTCTCTCCAATGTGAATGGAGCCAGTGGTGCACACATAGGGGGCCAGCTCCAAGTTGGGAATTTATTCAAGCTCAATAGATGCTTTTGCCTGTCACTGTCAAATGCAGTAAAATATCTTTGCATTTCAAGCAGCACATGACCAAACACATGCCAACCATCAAATACTGACAATATTTTTTTCCTGTCAGCTGTGATCAGTTACTGAAATCAAAGTCATATCAAATGCCAAATATATTTTTCTGATATATTAGGCACCAAGATAACAAAAATTAGGCAAATATTGGCTTTGTGGTATCAAAAGTACCAAGCAGAGAACCTACATGAGTTTTTAACTTTATCTTTTTGTCAGGCTTATGTTCATCTGTTTGTGAGTATCCGTTCCATTGTCCTTCTCTTTCTCTGTCTGTGGCCAGAATTCCAAAGGTTATTATATTTTTAAATTTATTTATTTATTTATTTATTTATTTATTTATTTATACTTACATACTCCACCTTTTCCCCTCAATTAGGGTCCAGTATGGCTTATATTGTTCCCCTCTACTCCATTTTATGCTCAAAACAACAGCCTGTTGAGGCAGTTTAGGCTAAGAGTGTGTCACTGGCCACAGGCACCTAACAAGTCTCCATGGCTGTGGGGAGATTCAAACTCAGGTCTCCCAGATCCTGGTCTGATACTCTTCGTACTACAGCACACTTGCTCTCTTATGAAAGAGATGACTGGATGGTTGAGTCTTGCAGTCGGAGATTCTATTAAACTTCCTTATGGGCTCTTTCAAAACTTTTTTATGGCTCAGGGACAAAGAAGAAAGGTACATGAGATCCACTTCATCAGATTCTGAAAGCAGAAATTTCTATTTCTAGAACAGTATGTTCACTGGAACTGGAACGAGAGTCCCAATCCAGGGCTTCATCCACTAACCCTCTTGTCTTTCTGTTTGCTGCCTGCCATATTTTTCAAGTCCAAAAATTATCAGCAATTCTGTTGTTGCTCGAGGTGGGAGATGGGGAAGCGAAGTTTTGCCAGAATGGCACACATAAACTTGTTGTTTGGTAAAATTAGCTGGCCACAGCTTGTTTAATGATAACAGAAGTATAATAATAGAACATGATAAGAGCAAAGGTACAGTGTAGGAATGGATCCACCCCATGTGACAAGCCTCCCAACAGGAAAGCCTCAACTCACAGCACACCTGAGGGACCCAGTGGGATGGCAAGTGACACCACCAAGGGTGTAGGCCAACCACCTGCCCATACCTGGGCATGTGGCTTAGTGGCCTGCATAACCTCCAGGTCTCTTATGCAGGGCCCTGTTGATGGGGAGGCAGGCACACAGGTACTGCCTACCCTGAAAGGATCCATCCCCATATCCGATAGCGTCAAGCTGCAACAATGAAGCAGATACAGTAATGTCAAAATGTAGTCATGATTACCAAATCCTTTCCTGAACAAATCTCACCCTTGACAAAAAAGAGGGTGGAAGGGTAGGAGATACCACTGGCAGAGGCAAAATAAGGGCTGGGACTGCGTGAGCTTGCGCTGAGGCCCTGCCTGTTCCTGAGCTGCTGTGGCAGTCTCCCAAAGCTGGCCCACTTCAACAATTGGCCCAGAGGGCAACATGTGATCAGCTCAAGAAACAGCCATGTCATTCCTGCTCCACCTGGGCCACAACCTATGGCAGCAGGAAAGTCTGTGCCACAGTTACTGACTTACAGTTGCAAGGTGGCTCCTGTGCCCTGATGGACGGTGATAATCAATGGCAAATACAAGAAGAACTGCCCAGATCTGGATCAGTCCTCATATGCATATTCTTATGCTCTTGATGGAAATTGTAGCTTTCCACATTAACACCTCCACTCCACCCAGAGCCCCTTAGGGGATGGGGAGGTATATCAAAATTAACTAACTAACTAACTAACTAACTAACTAACTAACTAACTAACTAACTAACTAACTAACTAACTAACTAACTAACTACATACATACATACATACATACATACATACATACATACATACATACATACATACATACATAGTTTTGTTAAAACTTGTTTGACTGACACAGTAGATGCCTTGGGACTGTATGGTTTGGGGTTGTTGTTTTTTTATTGTAATCTTGGTCCATCACATCCTCACTGCCCACATTTGTGATTAGGGAAGGCTGTGAAATGTATAGATTGGAAATAATTTGTGCCTATACAATTCTCTCAGAGCTCCATAGCAGTTGTCATTATTTAAGGAGGGGGTGTCAGTCCTCTCATTTTCTAGGCAAGTGTGACTTTGGTCTTGTATTACAACATCCTTGAGACTCTAGTGTATGGACAACTTATATGGAAAAGCATGCAGAAACAGCTACTGCATAGTCACAAAGCTGCTCAATGTGGTATTTTCAATTGTATTTCTAACAAAAACACCACATTAACAAACCATTCAGTTGTGGCAGCTGAGACGGTCTTTCTCTAATAACTGAGGGCATTCACAAAGTTTCCTATGATTTTGGGGAATGAGGTTTGTTTTACACTATCAATCTCCCCTCTCAGTTACCAAGTGTTCTTAAGTTTATAGGAATGAGTTTGATGCAGTGAAGTAAAATATGGAGATCACTGAGCAGGGTTTGTATATAAATAACAAAGAAGATTTATTTATTTATAGATAGGTTTCAAAGAACAGATCAGCAGCATAGGCCTCCAAATAATCAAAGGAGAAACCTGGCTGAGGCACATAAATTTAAGCGAGGTATGGCTTAAGAGTGTGAGTTCAATTTTATTTAATCCTTTCAGGCACAAACAGGCTTTCACTGATGAGCCACCAGGTTTGATCCTCTCATATCCACAGGGTGCCTCCCACGCCAGCCTACCCTTCCCCCAGAGCTAGACTAAATGGTACAAAGTCTGCTCATTGCCAGCGTACTTTAGTCTCTCCCAGAAATAGAGCTAAACCACTCTGCCACACTACCAGGCAGAGTTACTGCTGGGATTTGGAAAGTGCCAGTCACACAATCCAGCAATGAAGGAGTTAATTGTTGCATGCCAATTAGTTAGTGAGGTCAGAAATCAGTGACCAGGTAATTGATACCTATTGGTCAAGCAGACCCGGCATGAGCTACATGTAGTCCCACATGTAGGAATCAGATATATATTCTTTGTTACCCTCTGCACATGCTTAGTGGTAGTTTTTTGTTAGCCATGTAATAGTTAACCAACAAGCTCCATGAAGGAGCTAGCTAATCAGATAGACATTTCCTGTTTTGTTTTTCCAAGTTACCCTTCCCTTTTTTGTAACTAAACCATTTTTCTATAAGCAACTGCCTCTGTCTCATTATTGTGCTAAACTAAATGAATTAACCCAGACTATTTCCCCAAGGTAGATCTGAGTTCCTCCTCCAGGCTTCCCTCCAACATCCCAACCCCTACTGAAAAGTGATTGGATGCTGGAGCAGCACTCCCATAGGCTCAGCTGAGTGGCTGTTTTTCCCTTCAGCGGCAGGACCACCTCCTGTCTGTTATAGTAGCTTTGAATGTTGGGGGGAATTTTTGTCTTGAAGTTCTCACTATCTTTGCTCACCTCTTCATCTTGTTCAGTCTAGTGCATTTTTTTTGCTTGAGTTCACCCATGGCTTGATGGGTTGGCTTGAAATTACTAACATAAAATAATAAATTTACTTCTGTGAGCAATATTTCCTGGAAGCGGTTAGAACGCCGATTTTGTACAAGTCCGCTAACCGTACAGCTTCCTGGCTGAGGATGAACATGCCTATTTCAGGATGACCATCAGAATTTTTGGATCCATATTTGGCAGAATCCCATCCCAATATTTGATCTGAACAGTCGGCCCATTTCAGCAGCAAGTCTGCAATAAATTATACCCTGCCACCTGCTTATTTTATAAATATTTAACAAAAACCAACACATGCAAGCTCCCATTATGAAGACACTCATTTGCATGCCCAGTTATTAAAAAAGGGTTCCCATTGCCATACTTCGCACAAATTTCACAATTAATGTACTTGTCCCGTGCATGGTTAAAAACGATCCCACGTTTAATATAGAATGTAAACTGCAAGAAGAAATCATTTTGCCTTCATTGACGCCAAACATGGGGAATTGCTTAACAACACATGGCAGCAAACCCCAGCAGCTTTAAAGAAGACAAGCATATCCAATTGAAGCCACACAGGGGAATCCATTCAATTAGAATTTGGCTGGTATTCAAACACACCTCTCTTTGCGGGTTCCCACCCCTGTCTCTCTCCTCCTCTGCAATTTGCAGAGCAGAGCGCTGGATGGAAACAAACAAGGGTAAATATTTTCTTGGCCTCTGCTGTTTAAAATGAATTAACCAGTTTTACTGTAATTTGTTTTCTACCATGGAGGTTAAACCGATTGATGGGGCAGGAAGGGAGGAAGTTGTTTTGACATCTACCTTCTTTCTCCAGTCTAATCTACATTCCAACCGTACTTGGGAAAGGGGGAATAGATATTGGCTGGGTATTTTCAGCTCAAGTCCTCTGAGTCCTGAGCTGATAGCATTAATTGAGTTCACAAGGTGCACTGGTTTTGACACTGTGGCTCTCGGTCAATGGAACATACCCTGAGAATATATTTTCTAAAACGGGATGCTTGGCTCAAGAGCAGAAATGGAAGTGCTTCCAACAATTCTCCTCTGGAAATTTTTGATGGTGAATATTCACTGGAAGTCAAAGTTGCCAGCCATTTTACTGGCCTTCCCTTTTGCCTTCAGTGCAGCTTGACATTCAGAAATTGAGCCAGCAATGATTTCCTTATAATTTTGCCACCCTGCCAGGAAAAAGTGTCATCAGCCAAACTGTCATATGCAAAAGCAGATGGGAAGCCTACTGGATAGTTTTGGAATATTTCTATATTTGTCAGATATTCACTGTTGGTATTCGATGTCTGATGACTGCATTTGTTAGCCAATGTGCAACGGTATTTTGGACAGTCCATCTCTTGATCAAAATGCAGCAGTGGACCACAAAATGCTTCATCTAATTCAGGCTTTAGTACTTTATAGCCTCCTATTGTCTAGCAATTTTTCCTACTCTCCCTGTCTCAAACAGAAGTGGGAAAGAGGAGAAAACAAGAAAAGTCTGCTTAGTATAAACCATGACGGCTGAACTTTTATGACATTTATCTTCCCACATCAAAAGAAAGGGGTGTCACTTGTGGCCTGTCTCACCTGGCCTGTCAGTTTTTCACTGCGATGCTTAGCTGCAGGCTGACAGCTGCATTTTTACCAGTCTGGGCTGTACTTGTTGTCCTTCCAGCAAAAGGCATTTGATACTGGACAGACCTGATACTGGACAGACAGTAGTAGGGATACTTTATGCCAAATAAAAGTTAAATGAAAAAAAAAGTAGGGATACTGGATTCAGCATAAGGTTGGGCACATGTGCTTGTAGACTTGGTCACAAATACGACTGATCTTCAAACTGACTGTGGCCTATTATGGACTGTAAGTCTGTCCCACATTGAGCATACATTCCCTTTGGGGCAAACTTTCACTTACTGACACATTTTTCCCACCACCGAACTCACTATGTCGCACATCCGAGAAACCCTACATCTTAAAATAGTGGGGGAAATGCAGTCTTTTCCCTGCCTGCACAGGGAGAGTGAAACAGCTCCAGCATCTATCTGGTTTGTTTATTGTTTGCCTGCCTTCCCTTGCCCATGGCGGAGCAGTTCCACCAACTCCTCTGTGAGCAACTTTGGGAGAATCCCCCCAAAATTGTTCACAGAGCAGTTGGCAGAACTGCTCCGCCATGGGCAAGGGAAGGCAGGCAAACAATAAACAAACCAGATGGATGTTAGGCATCTTTTTAAAAAATCAACAATGAATGGAATGCTAAAATGTTGGGTGGGTGGGTGGGTGGGTTGGAATTAAAAATGGGGGTGGAGTTGCTGATCAACATGGCAACCAGGGATGACCTGGATGAAGAGGTGGGCAAACATGGTGGCTGCAATTGGGGCAAGAAGTGGGGCAGAACCATAAAAACGGCAGGAGACCCCACTGCGTTGCAAGCAACCGCAAGGAAGGGAAGGCATGCAATAAGCCTGTGATCAAATCGCTTGATTACAAGTGATATGAGTCTCTCATTGGATCACCTAAATCTTTACCTCCAAGTCTGAATCAGATTTGAGCAGCTTGGCATCAGCTCTGTAGCCTTTTTTATGCAGTTTCTAGGGCCCTGTTCACAAGTTACAGTAATTGTCACATCACAGGAATTAAATCTAGCTGCTACAACTTTAGCTACTCCAGCATTGTATGGAGAGCAGAAGCCTCAAAATACACTTCTTTGGAGAATAAGGTTCTGTGCCAAATCTTTCTTGTAACACCATTATCAGTGGCGGGAGAGTCCTGTCTTATGCATTCAAGGGGTTGGAATGTCATCAAGGACCTGGGAGACCTCTGACAATGAAGCTCTCTGGATGACCTTGGGTAAATGACTCTAACTTAGGCTAACCAAACTCACAGAATTGTTGCTAGAGTTGCCAGCTCCAGATTAGGAAATACCTGGAGATTTTGGGGGGGGGGGTGGAGCCTGAGGAGGGCAAGAACCGTAAAAACGGGCAAGGTTTGGGGACAGGAGGGACCTCAATGGAGTATAATGCCACAGAATCCACCTTCCAAAGCAGCCATTTTCTCCAGGTGGACTTGTCTCTATTGGCTGGAGATCAATTGTAATCCTGGGAGATCTCCACCTAGTACCTGGCAGTTGGCAACCCTAATTGCTGTGAAAATACCCTAATTGTTGTGAAAATACAATAAAGGCAGCCCTATTTGCTGCCATGAGTTCTTTGGAGGATGAGTGGGATCAAAAATGAATACATAAGTTAAAAAGAAAAAGAAGACTATCGTATACTGAATATTTCATCCCTATATGAAAGCGTCATTACTTTCTGTATGTAGGGTTTAATTCTGAAACAGAAATATTTGTACTTAACATTAGCTAAGTCAGTAAAAGAATCCAAAGAGTAGATAAGTAGAGGTTGGCACTCTTTGAGAAACTCACCTTCTTGGAGTGTCTCTGGTAGGGTGGTGCCAGTTCCAAGGAAGGACTTGACTTCAGTCTGGCTTCCAGGCTACAAATCGGAGAGTGCCCTTATATCTTTACAGTCAGTGCTGTACTGTGAATAAAAGCAATGCAGGTTCTCCTGTCCTTTCTTCTCCCTCCTCTTGCTCTGTCAGTCGCTGCCTTTCTCTGACTGCTGTAATGAGGTGTCCAGATTTGCTACACATCCAGAGGTCATAAGACATTTTTAAAAAACACATGTTTGTGTTGTGCAGCTATGTGCTGCATCCAGGGGATGTTAGGCACGCTTGTCCTAAGAACATCAATGGTCTCATGCTAGACTGCCATCTTTTTCATGTCTTTAAGGGCAGCCTTCATTTGCAAACGCATCCCTGGGCAACACCTGGCAAAACTTTAGAACCCATGGGGAGCTGCAGGGCCAAAGAAACTGCCCATGACCAGCAGAAGCAACCCCCGACCTGGATAGCTCCAAGCTAGATTGATTTTGTCAAGTCTCAGAAGCTAAGAGGTTGAGCCTGGCAAAGTATTTGGGTGGGGGACCTCCAAGGAATACCAGCGGTATGATGTGGAGGCGGACAATGGCAAATCACCTCTGTCGGTCTCTTGCTTTGGAAACCTCACCACAAGTTGCCACAAGTCAGCTGTTACTTGACAGCACACACACACAAAAGGAGAAGCCAGATAAAGAATAAAAATGAACAATGACAGAATAACTTTTGCATCTTTCCTCTGAGCACTGGCATATTTGCCTAGGGACAAGAGTACCGGGCGCATCCATTGTGGTCACGTGGGGGGCTCAAAATGTCTCTCCACACAGGCTGATTCAGCAGGCCTTAGCAAGCAGGCACTGAGGCAGCCAACTGTCGCCAGTGCCTGTTGTAGCCCCGCCCACTCTGTACGGTGGCCTGAAGTGTCCAGGGGGCGGGGGAGAAATCCCACTGTGCTGGCAGGAGCAGGACTGGGGAGCTCCACCTCCCCTCCCTCTGACTCAGAGTGCCTTATTCTCCCTTAAGTCACATGCCATTACTCACAAGCCTTCTCCACAGCAGACTGGGGCGAACAGGCACAGGAGAAGGGAAGCCGGGCTGGGATGCCAACAGCAACAGAACTGATGATGATGCTGGCATTTGTTTGGTAAATCTTCTGATGGGGGTGATTTGTGAGAGATTTACATGCTTAAAAGTTAATTTCCTCTTGCACTGGCTTGGAGCTGTTTCTCAGGCCAGCCTACCTCACAGGGTTGATGTAAGGACAAAGTACCAGGAAAGCAGGAAGAGTTGATGGGGAGGAGAGTCCATGTATGGTTTTGCTGGGGGTGGGGGTAAGATCTGTGAGAGATATTGTTTGACATTTGTTTGGTAAATCTTCTTAATGGGGGCAGTGATTTAGTGAGAGATTTACATGCTTAAAAGTTAATTCTCCTCTTGCACTGGCTTCTGGAGCTGTTTCTCAGGCCAGCCTACCCCACAGGGTTGATGTAAGGACAAAAATTAGGGAAAGAGAGTTGATGGGGAGAGAGCCATGTATGTTTTGTTGGGGTGGGGGTGATCTCAGAGAGATATTAAGCGACCATTTGTTTGGTAAATCTTCTAAATGGGGGTGATTTAGAGAGATTTTACATGTTTAAAAGTTAATTTCTCTTGCACTGGCTTGGAGTTGTTTCTCAGGGCCAGCCTACCTGACACAGGGTTGGTGTAAGCGATCATCAAAATTAGGAAAGAGAGTTGATGGGGAGAGAACCATGCATGTTTTGCTGGGGATGGGGTGTGATCTGGTGAGAGATATTAAGCTGGACATTTGTTTGCGTAAATCTTCTGATGGGGGGTGATTTGTGAGAGATTTTACATGCTTAAAAAAAGTTAATTTCCTCCTTGCACTGGCTTGAGCTGTTTCTTAGGGCCAGCCTACCTCACAGCGTTGGTGTAAGGGCAAAATTAGGAAAGAGAGTTGATGGGGAGAGAGCCATGTATGTTTTGCTGGTGAGGGGGGTGATCTGTGAGAGATATTGCTGACATGTGTTTGGTAAATCTTCTGATGGGGGGGTGATTTGTGAGAGATTTACATGCTCGCCCCCCCACAAAGCACTTAATTTCCTCTTGCACTGGCTTGGAGCTGTTTCTTAGGCCATGAGCCTACTCCCACAGGGCTTCAGTGTAAGGACAAAAATTAGGAAAGAGAGCTGGGATGGGGAGAGAGCCATGCATGTTTTGTTGGGGTGGGGGGTGATTTGTGAGAGATATCGTGCTGACATTTGTTCTTAATACTGGTAAATCTTCTGATGGGGTGATTTTAGCAGAGATTTTACAGTGCTTAAAAGCACTCTCCTTTTGCACTGGTTTGGAGCTGTTTCTAGGCCAGCCTACCTCACAGGGTCTGGTGTATGCGATCAAAAATCTACTTATATAAAGAGAGCTGCATGGGAGAGAGCCATGTATGTTTTGCTGGGGATGGGGTGATCTGCTGAGAGATATTGCTGACATTTGCTTTGGTAAATCTTCTGATGGGGGTGATTTTGTGAGAGATTTTACATGCTTAAAAGTGCTAATTACCTCTTGCACTGGCTTGAGCTGCATTTCTCAGGCCAGCCTACCCTTCAACAGGTTGGTGTAAGGACAAAAAATTAGGAAAGAGAGTTGGATGGGGAGAGGAACCATGTATGTCTAGGGCTGGGGATGGGGGATAAAGGATCTGTGAGAGATATTAAGCTGACATTTGTTTGGTAAATCTTCTCTGATGGGGGTGATTTGTGAGAGATTTTACATGCTTAAAAAAGTTAATTTCCTCTGCACTGGCTTGGAGCTGTTTCTCAGGCCAGCCTACCTCACAGTGTTGGTGTAAGGAAAAAATTAGGAAAGAGAGTTGATGGGGAGAGAGCTGCGTATGTTTTGCTGGGGTTTAGGTGATCTGTGAGATATTGAAGTTCGACATTTGTTTGGTAAATCTTCTGATGGGGGTGGATTCGTGAGAGATTTACATGCTTAAAAGTTAATTTCCTCTTTTGCACTGGCTTGGGAGCTGCTTTCAGGCCAGCCCACCCTCACAAAGTGTGTTGGTGTAAGCGACAAAAAATAGGGAAAGAGAGTTGATGGGGAGAGAGCCATGTATTGTTTTGGCTGGGGATGGGGTGATCTGTGGTGAGATGATATTGCTGACATTTGTTTGGTAAAATCTTCTGATGGGGGTGGGATTTGTGAGAGATTTACATGCTTAAAAGCCACTTTCCTCCCTTTGCACTGGCTTGGAGCTGTTTCTCAGGGCCAGCCTACCTGACAGTGGGTTTGGTGTAAGGATCAATCGTATTAGGAAAGAGAGTTGATTTGGGGAGAGAACCATGTATGTTTTGCTGGGGATGGGCGTGATCTAGAGAGAGATATTGCTGACATTTGTTTGGTAAATCTTCTGGATGGGGGTGATTTGTGAGAGATTTACATGCTGTAAAAAGCATATTTCCTTGCATCTCGGCTTGAGCTGTTTCTAGGGCCAGCCCACCCTCACAGGGCCAGTGTAAGCGCATCAAAAATTAGGAAAGAGAGCTGGATGGGGAGAGAGCCATGTATGTTTTGCGGGTTGGGGGGTGGGGGTGATCTGTGAGAGATATTGCTGATACTTGTTTGGTAAATCTTCTGATGGGTGATTTGTGAGAGATTTACATGGCTTAAAAGTTAATTTCCTCTTGCACTGGCTTGGAGCTGTTTCTTAGGCCAGCCTATCCCTCACAGTGGGCCAGGTGTAAGGGACAAAATTAGGAAAGAGAGCTGGATGGGAGAGAGAGCCATGCATGTTTTGGTTGGGGGGTGGGGGTGATTTGTGACAGATATTGCTGACATTTGTTTGGTAAATCTTCTGATGGGGGGTGATTTGTGAGAGATTTACATGCTGTTAAAAGCACTCTTTTGCATTGGCTACTGAGCTCGTTTCTTTAGGCCAGCCTACCTCACATGGGTTGGTGTAAGGGACAAAAAATTAGGAAAGAGAGTTGATGGGGAGAGAGCCATGGCGTTTTGCTGGGGATGGGGTGATCTGTGAGAGAGATAGTTGCTTCACATTTGTTTGGTAAATCTTCTGATGGGGCAGGATTTGTGAGAGACTTCACATGCTTAAAAGTTAATTCTCCTTGCACTGGCTTGGAGCTACTTTCAGGCCAGCCTACCTCACAGGCTTGGTGTGAAGGACAATCGTACTAGGGAAAAGAGAGTTGCCGTAGAGAGAACGCATGTATGTTTTGGCTGGGGATGGGGTGGGGTGATTTGTGAGAGATATTGCTGACATTTGTTTGGTAAATCTTCTGATGGGGGTGATTTGTGAGAGCTGTACAGGCCTCGAAGTTACTTTCGTCTCGAACTGGCTTGGAGCGGTTTCTCAGGCCAGCCTACCTCACAGGGTTGGTGTAAGGACAAAAATTAGGAAAGCAGAGTTGATTGGGGAGAGAGCCAGCTGTATGTTTTAGCTGGGGTGGGGTAAAGATTCTAGAGATAGTTGCTGACATTTGTTTGGTAGCAAATCTTCTGATGGGGCAAGTGGGATTTGCAGATGAGATTTACATGCCTAAAAAGTTAATTTCCCTCTTGCACTGGCTTCTTCTTGAGCCAGGTTTCTCAGGCCAGCCTACCACTCACAGGGTTGATGTAAGGACAAAATTAGGAAAAGCAGAGTTGATGGGGAGAGAGCCATGTATGTTTTGCTGTGGGTGGGGGGTGATCTGTGAGAGATATTGCTGACATTTGTTTGCAGTAAAATCTCACTGAGGGTGATTTGTGAGAGATTTACATGCTTAAAAGTTAATTCTCTTGCACTGGGCTTTGGAGCTGCTCTCAGGCCAGCCTACCCGACAGGGTTGGTGTAAGGACAAAATTCAGGGAAAGAGAGCTGATGAGGAGAACCATGTATGTTTTGGTTGGGGATGGGGTGTGGATCTGTGAGAGATATTGTTGACATTTGTTTGCAAATCTTCTGATGGGGGTGATTTGTGAGAGATTTATACGCTTAAAAAGTTAATTTCCTCTTTGCACTGGCTTGAGCCGTTTCTCAGGCCAGCCTACCTCACAGGGTTGGTGTGTAAGGACAAATTAGGGAAAGAGAGCTAATGAGGAGAGCCATGTATGTTTTGTTGGGGTGGGGGGTGATTTGTGGTGAGATACGTTGACATTTGTTTGGTAAATCTTCTGATGGGGGTGATTTGTGAGAGATTTTACATGCTTAAAAGTTAATTTCCTCTTTGCACTGGCTTCTTGAGCTGTTTCTAGGCCAGCCTACCTCACAGGGTAAGGTGTAAGGACAAAATTACCAGAAAGAGAGTTGATGGGGAGAGCCATGCATGTTTTGGTTGGGGGGGTGGGGGTGATCTTTGTGAGAGACATTGCTGACATCGGTTTGGCAAATCCTCTGATGTAAGTGATTTGCAGAGATTTTACATGCTTAAAAGTTAATTTCCTCTTGCACTGGCTTGGAGCTGTTTCTTAGGCCAGCCTACCTCACAGGGCTGGTAAGCGACAAAATTAGGAAATAGAGTTGATGGGGAGAGAGCCATGCATGTTTTATTGGGGTGGGGGGCATTTGTGAGAGATATTGGTTGACATTTGTTTGGTAAATCCTCTGGATGTAGTGATTTTGTGAGAGATTTACCATGCTAAAAAAGTTAATTTCCCTCTGCACTGGCTTGGAGCTGTTTCTAGGGCCAGCCTACCTCGCCAGGGCTAAGGCTGCGTAAGGACAAAATTCGAAAAGAGAGATGATGGGGGGAGAGCCATGTATGTTTTGCCGGGGATGTGGGTGATCTGTGGAGAGATATTAAGCTGACATTTGTTTTGGTAAATCTTCTGATGGGGTGGATTTGTGAGAGATTTCCACATGCTTAAAGTTAATTTCCTCTTTGCACTGCTGCTTGTTTCTCAGGCCAGCCTACCTCACAGGGTTGGTGTAAGGACAAAATTAGGAAAGAGAGTTGATGGGGAGAGAGCCATGTATGTTTTGCTGGGGATGGGGGTGATCTGTGAGAGATATTGCTGACATTTGTTTGGTAAATCTTCTGATGGGGGTGATTTGTGAGAGATTTACATGCTTAAAAGTTAATTTCCTCTTGCACTGGCTTGGAGCTGTTTCTCAGGCCAGCCTACCTCACAGGGTTGGTGTAAGGACAAAATTAGGAAAGAGAGTTGATGGGGAGAGAGCCATGTATGTTTTGATGGGGGTGGGAGGTGTTTTGTGAGGTGGTGCAAAAAATCATTGTTTGGTCGTGGTGGGGAAGGGTGGCCGCCCATACCAGGGGTGGGGGGTAGCGCCAAATTCAGGTTTTGTCCCCGGGCTCCAGTTTGCATAGATACACCTCTGCCTCTGAGCTTCCACATTTGCTTAACTGGCATAATTTAGGCATGTTACAACTCAGCTTCTCTTAGCACAGAATCCGGTTTCCTCTGGTGTGGAATTTTCTTTTTCTTTTAGCATGTTCATTCCTGGAGATCAGGTGATGGGGAAGACTTTTTACCAGCTTCGTTTCTGCATCTCTCTCCTGTGAGAAAATACAATTCTAGACTTAAATACACATTTAAACACTTAAGGCTAATTGATCTACATGGTGTCAAGCATGCCCAAGCGACTAAGTCCAGATCGTACCCTTAAGTGCTTTATTTTTCAGACTGTAGCCTTTATTTTAATCTTCTTGATTTCATTTTGTTCTTATTGTATTAGATGGGACTGTTGTCCCTTTGTAACCCTCCTCAGTAACCTACAATTAAGAGAGCGGAGTAAAAACACCACAGAGGCACAATAGATTATTTCTAGCCAACTGCTGCTGCTGCTGCTGCTGCTTCTTTTCCACCAACAGAAAAGAACTTCATGATAAGCTAAATTTCATCAAGTGAAACTGTGGGGATTTGCTGGAATTCATACTGGTGTGAAAGACATGGAAGCCATGCCAGAAAAAATGCGACAACTGTAAGGCTTCCTTCCTTCAAAGTTAAGTTTAAGGAGCTGGGGATCAAAATAGATGCCACGTTCACACTGTCAGGAGTTGGCCAGTTTCTATGGTGCCTGGCTCTTTCATTCTGCTACCTAAACATAAGGTCGAGTTGGTGTGTATTAAGTGCCATCAAGTCACTTCTGACTTATCATCACCCTAAGAACTAATTACTGCCCTCCCAACATCCTAGTGTTAATGGCATTGCTCTGATCTTGCAAGCTGAAGGCTGTAGATTTCTTTATTGAGTCAATCCCTCACATGTTTGATCTTCCTCTTTCCCTGCTGCCATGGGCATACCTATAACAAGGGTGCTTGGGGCAAGCAGTGAAATTGTGCCCCCCCCATTGTGCCCTCCCCAGCAGCAATGAAATTGTGCCCCACATTGCACCCCTCCAGTGGCAGTGAAATTGCACTCCTTCCACGACCCAGGCAGGGACAAAGGAGCTCAGTAGGCAGGGTTGGGGAAAAATTACCAGGCAAGCCCCTCACCTTGCCCAGCTGAAGCGAAAAGCAAATCCAGTAGCATGGGCTGGCACAATGCTGAGGCAAAAGGCATTGTTGCAAAGTTGCCCAACAATGTAACTTTGGATCGGGCGCTGGTCTGCCTGCCTGGCTGCTTGAGAGCAGCTTGACTGGTTTCTTGCTCACTTTTCCAGCCATGGGAGTTGCAATTGCAGAAGGGCTTTGGCCAAGAGGAACTTGATGTTCGACTGGGCAGGCGGTGGACAGCAAGCGGCAGGTGGGTGTGCAGGAGGAGGAAAAGATGGTGGCGGCAGGGGTATATGAGGGGGAAGGGATGGCCAAATTCATCCACATGACACTGGCCCTTTTCACGCTACAGGTTTGTTCTAGAATAATTATTTGAGGCTGCTCCATATTCTACAAGTTTTCCACACTTTCGAGCCCCTTCGCACGGATCAGTTTTGCTCACTTTCTGATTTGCTCCACATCTGACCATTTACCTCACTTTTTTCCTGCTCCTGGATGTATGTACAACTTTTTCAAAAAACATGGTTTAATTCCAGATGTGCCTGGCTAGTGTGTTATACCTTGTGACTGCTCCACTTTCCAAAAAATGCCCTACCAAGCCGCTTCGACACAATTCAACCCAGCTCAATCGGAAGCCACTACATTGAATCTCGATGCTTGCATCGGTGCAGATTTTTAGGTTTCAATTTCCTATCAGTCTCCTTTTACTGCTCCTCATGATCGGTCACGCTTCCCGCTACCTCTGCGTAGCGAGACCACGAGATCTCAAGCACTCATTGGATCGGCAGGAAGGGAACACGGCTCATTGTTAAACCGTTTAATCGGGGGAGGCTGTCCATAAGAGGCAACCTTTGGATGCAACCAGCGTGTACTTCGGAGATGCTCTTGTGTGTGCAGGGAGGGGGGGGGGGGAGATCCAGGCATGACACGCTAGGGGCAGGAATAGAAGGGAGGGTAGATCAGAATCACCAAGATAGTTAATAACCCCAGTGATCCTAGGGGGAGGCTGGAGGTTGGATGCAACCAGCGTGTACTTCGGAGATGCTCTTCTAGCGGGGGGCGGGGGGGGATCCAGGCATGACAAGCTAGGGGCAGGAATAAAAGGGAGGATAGATCAGAATCAGCAAGATAGTTAATAATCCCAGAGAAGTGAGAATACTACAGTTTGTTTTTAAAGCGCAGGCACCAGCTCTGTATTCTGTTGTGCAACTCTGTATTCTGTTATTTTCATTAGTCTTGGAGCAGACAGAATTTCATCTCAGAAAAAAAAGCCAGGTCCTTGTTGCTTTTTCCTAAGCCACATTCCAGCCAAGGATGTCTTGTGCTCAGTTGTGGAGAGCCACTCCATTGTAAATTAAAAAGAACTCTGTACATGCTTTTGGGTTGCCAACAGATGTGCGGGAAAATGTCCTTCTTTAAAAAAAAGTCAAGGCTTAATGTGTGGGAATGCGGAGCACAAGTGCATGATAGCCAATTGGAAGGAAGGTTTCTGAGATCTCGTTATACCCCCACGAGAAAGCATGAGATAACAGTAGCCAATAGGAAGACAGGAGTGTCATCTTCTCGTTGCCATGTCATGTGGCAATGTGTTCAAAAAGTGCCTGCCCCAGCAGTGCATGACAGCCAATCAGGACATCGAGGACAATTGCATTTTGCAGTAGTGTGGAAATGTCGGCTTTCTTGAATCAGATGCAGGACCGAATACCTTCCATGGAATGTGTTTGAAGTGTGTAAGAAAAAATCTACAACAAAAAGGTTTGGTTGCTGCTCCACATAGCATTAATTCACATCTGCTGTACATTTTTTGCCAGTGTGAAAAGGGCCACTAGCAAGTGGTGCCTGGGGCATTAGACCCCTCTTTCTCCCCCTAGGTATGCCACTGCCTGCTGCCTTCAACTCTTCCTAGCATTATTGTCTTTTCCAGTGAGTTTTGTATGATAGCCTCAGTTTAATCATTTGAGTTTGTAGGGAGAGTTCAGGCTTGACATTGTTGACTACAATAAATGCACTTTGCAATCCAAAAACAGCCGGGCCAAAGAGGAAGCTCAGCCTTTCCATGCAGCAATTTCATAATGGAAGGTAAGTAGCCATCATTTAATTAAAGGGTCTAACTGAAAGGTGCCTCACCTTCCTGAGTGCTTAGACACAGCTAATAAGCAGCAGTGCACTAATGGCAGAGAGTTGAAGGGAAAGGTTGATCCTCAAAAGCAATGCACTTTTTAATCCAATTCATCACATTAAAGGGAAGCAAAACAACGGCAGGAAAAGCAAACAGACCGCGAGCAGCTGATGTGCTTCGGAAGTGGGCAGACAGCATGGTTCCAGTCCTGCAATCACCATCCCTGATGATAACTGGCAGTACTTCGCAGACCCATTTTGTCTCCTCCTAGCATCTCTGAAAACACAGTTGTCAACAAAACAAAGCCAGGGCGAGACCATTAAAAGAGTGCGGCTGCACTGGGATGGGACAAGGGTCCGTTACAGCAGCATCCTGGTCTCCACAGCTGGATGCTTCCAGGAGCTTACTAGCAGAGCATGAAGGTTCCCACCCTGTCAATGCCCTGTGCCCCAGCACTCAGAGGTATACTGTCTCTGAACTTGAAAGTTCTGTTTAGCTTGTTGCGCAGAATTACTGATCTGTGTGTGTGTTTGTGTGCGTGCGTGCGTGCGTGTGTGTAAAGTGCTGTAAAGTCGCAGCCAACTTCTGGTGGGATTTTCAAAGCAAGTGATTTTGCAGAGGTAGTTTGCCATTGTCTTCCTCTCCAGAATATTTCTTGGAGGTCTACTTTCTAAGTACTGACCCAGATTTGTTTTTGAGATCTGATGAGATCAGGCTGTACTATACTATTCCACATCCCTACTAACAGCCCTTGCGTCCATGAATTTTTCTAGCTCTTTTTGACAGCCATCCAAGCCAGAAGCCATCACCTCATCCCACGGCAATAAATTCCACATCAGTTATGTTTGTATAAAGAAGAAATATCTATGTCTATTGCCAATTGATTTCTTTGGGTCACTCTTGAGTCCTAGCATTATGAGGGAGAAACAAAACTTTACACATTTTTCTACAAAACACATAATTTGATAAATCTTTATTATGTCTTCCTCTATCTAGTGCACAGTTAAGGTGATGGAGAGAGCAGATTTTGGATAACTTTTCTGTTCTGGAATATGGATGTGCATTAGGCACGAACGCTGATAAAAATTATCAGTAAATTTTGGGTTTGTTTGTTTTTTAACCCAGAAATTTTCTGTAAAGCCAAGTGAAGCCAATATCAATTGGCTTTATTTGACTATTTCTGAAAATATTCAGGTTAAAAAACCACAAACCCAAAATTGTTCAGTTCCCCCGCCCCCCGTCATTTCTCAAGCCCTCCGGGGCCTGAGAAACAGAGGATGATAACTGTCTTATAAGCAGGGAGCAGCAGAGAGATCTCTCTCCTCCTCCCTCCTTTGCTGGCCCCCAAGTCTGTGACTTGAGAAATTGGAGAGGGATTTAAATAGCCGAAAAAGTTGAATGTTATTTTGGGGTGGTTTGGCCCCAGGTTGACTTGTATGTGACTTTGTATGTATGTGACTTGTATGTGACTTTTCAAATACACCTGGGTTTTTTAATCGGTAAGAGAAAACTCTGAAAAAAGCTGATATAGCTTTTTGGTTTTTTTCTGTGATTTAGATTGACTGAACCACCAAGCCACACCAAAAAACATCTTGTCTATTTTTTTTAACTTTTTTAACTTTTTCCCAGCTGAAAAAAAGGCTTTTTAAACTGCAGCCAGTAATCTCAATTCTGAAAAAGCCAAAAAAGATTAGAATTATTTCAGGATCACTGGCTACAGAAGTAGAAGGGGAAGAAACCCCCCTTTTTTAAGAAAGTCCACTTTGCCACATTTATGCCAAAGTTTAAATTTCCTCCTCCTCTCTGCTCCATTTTAGCCTATGGATAATCTTTCTGGGGCTGGATTGTGTATGTGTGTGAGAGGTTGATTCCCCACTGCAGAGTCGACTAGATTCGACCCAGTTCCCTGAAAAGGAACTGACCTAGGTCGACTCCATTGTTACTCCCCACAGCAGCCGAGTTCGTCCCACCAGAGCTGAGCTCAGAGGGCGGGATCACCTCAGCGCTTCTTCTGCTTTTTGTTCCCGATTGGCTGTCGTGTTACCATGGGAACGTGCGTCCTTTTTTTTTAACATAACGGCAACATAGCCACAAATCAGTGCTCTATGTAGCTAAAAGCAGCGTGTAAACGTGTGCTGTTTATATGTATGGCCACTTCATATACAAGAAGGATTTTTTTAAAAAGGGCACGCTTTTCCCTGCCACGAGTCTTTCGTTCTGAGCATGCCCAAAACACTGAACTGTGATTGGCTGACCGGAGGGAACAGTTTATCGATGATTCCCCACTTTACCGGCTTTGACCTGAGTTCAACCTAGGTTCGCTGAAAAAGTTGTACCTCCCTGATGGAGTCGGAATTTGACAGTTTGAGGGGGTGAAGCTGGGACGGCACTGTGTCAAACTCAGCGGCTGTGGGGAATACCTAAGTCAAACCTAGGTTGAACCTAGGTCAAACCTGCCAGTGGGGAATCGACCTGTGTGTGTCTTTGTGCGCGCAAGAGCTTTTTTTAAGGTAAGAGGCACCAAATTTTTAAGCATAGCTGCTGGTGACTCTCCGTATAAGAACCCCTAGGCTTGGTAAAGGTTGGCCAGGGGTCCAATTTTATAGGCTCTGAAAGGAGGAAAAATAGGGGCCCACAAAACTGTCCTTGACAGGCCAATGGTCTGTCTCAGTTGAAGGCAGCTTCACACATTCAGTCAATGGGCCAGTGGCCAATGATTCCTCTATAGACCCTCTAATGCTTTTTCAGCAGTCAGAGGAATTGTGCTTCAGTGCACCTTGAGAAATGTAGTCCACAGAGTGCCTGAAATCTTATGCCAGGTGCTACCACAGAAAATGCAGTGTGGGGAGGGAGAATTTTTTCCAATTGAATCGAATGGAAATGTAAACAAATGTAATAATAATTTTAAAAAACAATGTGTGGCAAGAAATATGATGAAAAGGAAGTTTTTGCCATTAAAAGTACAGTTCTAACTTTAGATCTCCTCCTGAAGTTAGCAAAGGAGGTCCTACTCAGCTGACAGACCTTAACGCAAGCTGCATGAAATGGAAAGGCAGCTGTGTTTTGGGGGGCAATGGGGGTTCTCAGTGGAAAAATGTTTGCCACTTTGTGAAGCTGTAATACACCTTGGCTGTGCACAGCATGGGAATCAATGTGTTTTCGTTAGGATTAAATGTGACTCCGTTTCTATAAACCATGGCCACTTTTTGAAGAGAGGAAAAAAGCAGACACACAGCACCATGGCTAATTTCCTTCTTGTAGCTTTTCGTTGAATAATTCCTGCCTGTGTTCCCATCAGTGAGTCTACAGCACTGGCAACGACAGAAGTATCGATCAACTGCTGAGTCACTTCTGTGCCAGAGCAAGCATTTGGAAAGCAAAGAGAGGGATAAAATCTCCAAAGGGGAAAAATCTGTTTAAGTAGTACAAGAAAACGAACAGAGAAAAGTGCTGCTCACATCCATATTCAATGCAATCCCAGCCACCTCTATAAAGCAGCTTTCATTGATCAGCCAAGATGCCCAAATGTAGAAGCTATTCAGAAGAAACACCCAAGAAGCTTGAAAGCTTAATCTCATACAAAATCAGTTAAGTTTGACTGAACTTCATTCTTAGTTCCACATACTTCATTTTTTTAAAGAAGAGATTTGCTTCCTAAGACTCCATTGTTCCTCACCCCATCCTCTCCATCTCACGCCCACAATACGTCCCCTCAAATGGGCTGACAAACCTTGCCATCCCATCCAAGAAAGCCTGCAAAATCACAGTCACAGCTAAATCCACTGCAAAATAGAAACCTAACCTCCAATTAGAAGAGTTGGATTTATATCCCCCTTATCTCTCCTATAGGAGACTCAAAGGGGCTTACAAACTTTTTTCCCTTCCCCCCTCACAACAAACACCCTGTGAGGTGGGTGGGGCTGAGAGAGCTCAGAAGAACTGTGACTAGACCAAGGCTACCCAGCTGGCGTGCGTGGGAGTGCACAGGCTAGTCTGAATTCCCCAGAGAAGCCTCCACAGCTCAGGCGGCAGAGTGGGGAATCAAACCTGGTTCCTCCAGATTTGAGCACACCTGCTCTTCACCACGACGCCACTGCTGCTCCATCAGTCTGATTAAAGAAGTTTACACAGAACTTCCATGATCAGAGGCAGTCAATCTCGGAATATCAGGGAGCTGAAGAACCAGGGATGTTTACTTCCTTCAGACCCTGCTTGTTGACTTCATGAAGCTACCTTATATTAGAACTTTTGTTCATCAAGATCTGTATTGCATACTCAGACTGGCAGCAGCTCTCCAGAGACCCAGGTACAGTTTTTTCCATGTTGACTATACCTTTAATACACCCTGCATATACTGAGCAGTAACACTGAGCAGTGGCACTCAGAAGTGTTGCCAGTTGAGGCAGCAGCAGTGGCCACAGCCTACCTCACTACTACTGCCTCTACGCAGGAGCCCAAAGGACTAAGCTGCCATATGCGTGTGGTATAGTGGTTAAGAGCAGTGGACTGTAATCTGGAGAACCAGGTTCCCGCATGGCAGGGGGCTGGACTTGATGGCCCTTGGGGTGTCTTCCAACTCTGTGATTCCCCACTCTTTCACATGAGTGGTAGACTCTAATCTGGTAAACCAGGTTTGTTTCCCCACTTCTATGCCTGCTGGGTGACCTTGAGCTAGTCACAGTTCTTCAGAACTCTCTCAGTCCCACATACCTTACAAGGTGTCCGTTGTTGGGAGAAGAGCTGCTTTGAGACTCCTTACAGGAGAAAATGTGAGGTATAAATCCAAACACTACTCATGCCAATGCGTTTGCCCACCCACCAAATTAAGTGACATCTACGCCAGTGGGGAGGGCAAATAAGGTGGAGAGGCAGGTGCCACACAGCTCGGCAACGCCTGACCTGGAAGAAGCTGCCTGCCTCAGAGCCACGCTAGCATAACTGAGCATGCTGGTGCAGCTGGGGGTGGATTAGAGGTGATCCTTGGGGTGGAGCTGACCTTATTCAGCTTCCACTGAGTTTCCAGGCTGGGAAAGCCCCCCAGTGCAGGTCTCCAACTTACACCACCCAAAAGAATGGCATGTCTGCTTTGGCCAATGGAGGTTTTTCAGGGAGCTGTAGATTCTCCAGTTTTTGCTGGCTTTCTGTGCCACCTGGAAGCCCTCTAAAGACGGCGTGGAGGCAAGGCAGTGAAGCAGTTCCCGGTCACTGTAGCCTCTGGATTGAGCTGTGAATAACACAAAAGTTATATGAATAATTATTTTGTCCTGAAACTTGAGCTTGTCCTGAAGCCTGAGAACCATAGAAATGACAGGGATGAACCCTGAAATATGGACCCGGAAAGCCCACAACAACCACCTGTAGTATACGTGTGAGCTATTTGCCTATTAAAGGCTATGGATCAGAACCTGTGCTCAGGCACATGAGTGGAGCACCACCTTCTTTTATTGTACTGAGATGCTGCAGAACCTTGATCTGAAGATATCAGCCAGTGAAACTGTTTATCTCTCTGCCTGCTGATTTGTCCAAATCAAACTGCTATTAAGGCACAGCTATAACAGCAGCTTCCAAATTGCTGCTTTGGCTCTGATTCTGTGCTGTGCTGCCATGGTTCGTCTTTCCCAAAGATACTTAAAATGCTTTCAACACTGTAAACGTTTGCTCAGCATCCCCTCCTGTTTCAACAAGCTGGGATTCAAAGGAAACAGGAGCCAGGCAGAGTTGCCAACTTTTGAACCAGTCCTGATAGCTGTTTAACAGCAGTTATCAGTGACCTCCTACCATGAAAAGCATCACCTGCTGTCTTTTGCAGTTCTGGTCTTTTGGGGGGCTTTTTTTTGGGTTTTAGTTAGAAACTCCAAACATGAGAACACACAATCTGCAGGCAGAATTGAATCCTGGTATGCTTCACTACAAAAGGAAGCACCAGGTAATCAAAAGGTACCACGGAAACACGGTTGACTTTTTCAGACTGTGCGAGGTTCCGTCAGTTGTACCTTCCCGCTCAAATTTCTGCATGTCAGGCTGCTTTTAAAAGTACAGGAACAGGATTGGGGGCAGGAGACAATGTGACCAGGACAATCCTAACTATTCCCCAGTGGGGAGTAAATTTTCTCCCCAGACTGCTTCTTCCATCTCTCACATATATGCTCATGATCACTAATAAAGCTCTCTCCTCAGCTTTGGATGGAGACGGGCAAGCCTGCTTGGCTCAACTGTATCACATGCCTTTCAACAGCCACATGGCAATCACGTGTGACTTTCTTCTCACTCATCTCCATGCAAAAACCGTGTGAGTTGGATTTCTAAATGTCACCCAGCACAGAGCATCTATAGTGGAGAGAAGAAAAGGTGGCAATCCTACTCAGGCCTCATTTCTTTTCCGCAGTTTAGACCAAGGTGATAGTATGGTCAGTTGAGGTTCAGCAGCTGAGAAAATTGTGTGCTTCCATATTAGAATATAGTCTCGAATGAATATGGGAAGTATCATTCGTTTTTACATGCTGCCTTTGTCAAAACCATTATTTTGTGCATTATTGAACATGGTACTTTGACACAAGAGCATTTATAGTTCATTGAACAGTTTTTAACAGATGGGGAAGTAGGGCTGGGTAGGCACTGGGACCCAGGTGGAACATTCTACAACAAAGGAGGTCCAGCATGCTTTGTTCTGTGGCGGAAGAATATACAACCCTACTATCATCTTTCTGTGGAACAGTGTGTAGCTGCTTAAAACACTCCCCTTGCCTCTCCCCTATTTTTTCTAACTTATTTCCAGTGTAATTTAGAGCCAACCAGGTTTTATCTATGTAAAAGGGGGGAATCGTTTGTCTTCAACAGAAATTTGGGCAAGTTTTAACCAATGGAATAATCTTTTTTATCTGAATAAAAACAGGTGCCCTTCTTCTAGAGTCATTAACACTAGAGTAAGTGAAAGTAAAAACAGGGCGGCCAACCATTTTTTCTTGTCTGTGCTCTAACATCTGGTTGGCTTATGGAAATTAAGCAAGTGACGTTATGCCTGCATGAAGATGAGGCGAAAAGTCCCAGTCAGGGCACGGTGTTAAGCAGGATGCAGTTACTTGCCTCAAAATGGCAGGCTGAGGCGTCATTAAAGGGTGGTCAATGGTCAGTTATTGCACCTATCGTTAAGGAAATGACTGCTGGATTTTTCTGCCTTAGCATGCCATCTCAGACAACCATTAAATAAGAGCCACTGATAAAGAGGCAACTTTGGGTTAAAAGTTAATAAAGGTGATATGGATGGATAAAATAAAGTAAAAGACAAATGTAAGGAGGAGGAAGATTTTTCTGCATGAAGGGACAGAGAGTGTGTGCTAATGGAGATGTAGGTAAATAAAAGGAACAATTAGTTCAGTGCTAGGGGGCAATGTACCTTGGAAACAGGAACATAATTAATGAAGCATTAAATGTTACAGACCCATAACTCTGCATGTTTATCTTAGATGCCTGACTCTCTTTTGTCCTCCCTGAAAGCACAATAGCAAGTTTCGCATGGAGGCATCACATGGCGCATCTGTTGAGGTTTCCAAGCAAATGACTGCTTTTGACTCAAACGGATGCATCATTTGAATCGTTCATTATGGTTTCCTGCTTGTGGGCAGATTTGCTTTCTAAGGAAAGTGAAGTGGCCACAGCTTCCAAAAGGCAAATGACACCTTTCAAAACATGCAAAAGCCCTGCCTACACTTGGTGCCTGCATGGCTTCTTCCTCATGGAGGCCTGCTCCCCTCTTTGGCTTCCCAATTGGAGTGCTTTTTTGCTTGTGGGTTGGGAGTTTACTTGATAGGGTGCTGCAACTGTCCCTTTTTTCAGATTTCTGCCTGCCTTCATATACTGTTTCCTGCACCTCGTTTTCTGTTTTTAGAAACGACAGAGCATGCTTTCTGGAAGGAAGGGTGGCCATTTGTTTGTCCTGTAAAAGTCCTGCCCAGCCCAGTGGTTCCCTCCCCCGCCCCCCCGCCCGGAGTCCACCCCTCAAAGATGCTATTTCCCCAGCGTTTTCCTGCTGCTGTTGCATCATGAAGTAATCACTAAAGCACTATCTAATGACCTATTGTCACTTATCTATTTTAAATGTTAATACAGCCACTATACATTTTATAAATAACAACAAAAAAGGTGGTGTGGTGAATTGACGTGGCAGTTGTGATTACCATAAACCCTGACAGCCAGTGCAGAGTTACTGTGAAGCACATCATTTTAAAAAGAAGAAAATCTGCAGAAAATTCCCATGCGAGAAAGCAGTGTCACCAGCATGCATGCCATGAGGGGAAAAAACCCAAGAGGAAATAATATTGAGATGCAAGAACTCAACTGAAGGGAAAAACTGAAAATCACTATACTGTGACTCAGAGGCATATTTAGGCAAACTGGAGGACAAAACCTGAGTTTGGTGCCCCCCCCCCGGTGTGGGTGGCCACCCTCCCCCGCCATGGCCAAACAATGTTTTTTTGCACCAGCTCACAAAACACCTACCACCCCAGCAAAACATACATGGCTCTCTCCCCACCAAATATCCTAATTTTGTCCTCACACCAACCCTATGAGGTAGGTTGTTAGCCTGAGAAACAGCTCCAAGCCGGTACAAGTGGGTATTGAGCATATAAATCTCTCACAAATCACCCCCAGCAGAACATTTACCAAACAAATGTCAGCATCATCTCTCACAAGTCACCCCCCTCACACACACACTTCTAGCAAAACATACATGGCTCTCTCCCAGAGGCATAGCTAAGGAAAAGGGAGCCTGTGGCAAAATCTTATGCTCCTCCATATGGGTGGCCACCCCCCCATAATAAAAGAATGATTTTTTACACCAGGTCATCTCAAAGTCACCATCACATTATAGTACATGCCCCAACGTACAAATCTGCACACCCAGGGCTCCCTAAACAACATTGAAAGTGATGCTGTGAGGGGGGGATCCACCCCAAAACAGCATCATTTTCAATATTGTTTAAACTGAGGAACGCAAATTCACCTTAAAGGGAGACTCTGGGATCCCTAGTTTAGACAACATTGAAAGTGATGCTGTTTCGGGGTAAAGTGGAGAATCCACCCTGAAACAGCATCACTTTTAATGTTGTTTAGACTAGATAGCCCGGATTCTCCTTTTAAACCCACCTTTTAAATCCAAAGATATGGACCCTCAAAACAATAGCCCCATCTACTATTAGTTCCCATTGGAAACCATGGGGGATGGGGTGCCCCCTTTGGGGGTCCATAACTTTGAACCTCCTGAACCTCACCTCACCAAACTTGGCTGGTATCATCAGGAGCGTCATCTGATGATACCCTGAAACTTTGGCACCACTAGCCTAAAAACCGCGTCCCCTGTTGGCCAAATAGTGAAAAACACTAAAAAATACAAAAAACCACACAAACAAACCTGAAATTTTTGCGCCCCCCCCCCCGTGACCAAATGGGGGGCACCCTAGGCAATTTGCCCTAGGCAAATACGCCTCTGCTGTGACTACCAAGAAAACACGTAACATTTGTATGTTTATGCACATGTATTTAATAAAGTGCAACCTCTAAACAGCCGAAGTGCATAATCAGCAATAAGTGTATGCTGTCATTCACATTGCTTACATAGGATTGTCGCCAATTAGAGCATCACCATGGCTGCTGGAGTTGCCCAATTGCTAAGGAACACATCTGTTTACTGGATGTCAGCAATCCTATGTAAGCGGCAGGCAAGACAGCATATACTTATTGCTGGTGAAGTAGAATTGCTGATCACCTGCCATTTTATCTGGACACCTGTCCTGATTTGGAATACATTCTTTAGGCTATGCAATTGGATCCTCTGGACTGATCTGGATTTGGATATGTATATGGATTATGACTTACTTTTAGAACACTAGCTGATTGTCCAGCACATGGTCTGGATTTTGCAGTGTTTCTAGACCCATTTGTACAGTATTATGATCTAATCTGGAGAACTGGGTTTGATTCTCCTCCACGTGAGTGGTGGATTCTTATCTGGTGAACCAGATTTGTTTCCCTGCTCCAACATTCCAGCTGGGTGACCAAGGGCTAGTCACTGTTCTTCAGAACTCTCTGAGCCCCACCTACCTCACAAAGGGTCTGTTGTGGAAAGAGGAAAGGAAAAGAGTTTGTAAGTCCCTTTTGAGTCTCCTTACAAAAGAGAAAGGTGTGGTATAAATCCAAACTTTCATTTCATTTCATTTTAACCTTTAATGGCATATAGTAAATCCAAACTCTGCTTCTTAATAGTGGAGTGGCGGGCAAATGAGGCAGCTCTTATTGGTTGCTGCAGCATTTAAAGCACAACATTTTGGATGCGGCTGAAACAGTGTTTAAGACATTAGATGGAGGCTATGGAGCCAAAGTAGAGACAAGTGGGAAGGAAAAGAGAGATCCTCTGCCGACCTGCCTTCCCAATAGTTGCTTGGCTGCCACCTGGTTGGCTGCCTAGAGACTTATCAATAGCCAGTGGGAGCAGCTGTCCAGCTCAGCAAAGTAAGTACTGGGGCGGGGAGAGGGGGAGGAGAAAGAACAGCAAATGAACAAACAGCTAATTTGTCACTAACCTTTTGTCTCCATTGCCCAAATTATTTAAACAAATTGGACTATTCTGGTTCATTTCCCCTGTTGGGTTGGCAACTTATCACAGGATTTAATGATTTGTTAAGCTGAGTGGGGAAGAGACTGTTTATCTCCCTCCTGATGTCCCAGATTTCTGGCTTGGTTAAGATATTTGGTATAATTCTCTTCCTCGTTTGGCAAGATGTTACGCAAGACGAAATAGTCCTAGGATAAACTATTTAATCTCTGGCAATCTTTCTCATTTTCCAAGTTACGAGAAGAATCCTGACAACACAGAGATAGATATGTGGTAAAATATGGGGCCACTTCGTCATTTGTAAGCTCCAAGACAACTGTAACGGGCAGGGACAACATTCGGTAGACCCTCTCCCCTGCCACTGCCCCCTTTTTGTTGTGAAGTCACAGCCAATTTACAGTGACCTTTTCAAGGTGAGAAACGAACAGAGGAGGTTTGCCATTACCTGTCTCTGCTTGCCAGGCTATCTCGGTTATGGAATATTGGCTTATACCTATTTTATATCATGGTGTGTATGTGCATTGTTTCATAGGCCGAGCCATAAACTTGCACATTCAAGTTCAGGATGTAACAATGTTATTTTCCCCCAAGAATCACTTCGTCAGGCGGATGACATGTGCCACGAACATATTTTTCCCCTCAATGGAGCAGATGTTACCAAGAAGAGGAAGACCATGAAAAGATATTTTTATTGCACTGACAAAATTATGTGTACTTGTTTCATTCCTGTTCTCTTTTAATTCTCTAGTGAATTCAACATGATTTTTATCTATGTCACTCACAGTGACAACTGTACGGAGACTTCCTCTTTCTTTCAAAAGTGTTTTTTCCCCCACAATTGGTAATGTATTTTACAAGACGGCTGCGTAAGGTTGAAAGATATGTGTCCACCTTTCCCTACATATATTTTGCAGCCTCATACATTACAGATGCTCTTCAATGCCCCATCACAGGTTATACCTTTAAACCCATGAATAACTTGGAATTATATAATCAAACGTATTCCAAATCTGTTTACGGAATATTAGTTTCTAACCATATCACGGGGGCCTCTTTAACAACCAACCCAGTTGGATGTTTACATGGCTGTATAGGAAGTGAGACATTGCTGGCAGAGTTGGGTGGCATGATGCCACTCTCCTAAATGGAAAGGTATTGGAAGGAGGAATGGGACAGGCCCAGCATGTGACACTGGAGGTCAGCGGACTTGGTTTGTCTCCAAGAGACCTCCCATTAACCACAGAGAGACTCACTGAACAACAGGAGGTAGTGGGTCTTCTGAGGCCCTCAGAAATCCTTGAGAATCTGGAAGATTCCAAGGTTACTAGTTTTGTTATAAGCTTTATGCTGAGCATTGCCACCAGAAACCACATGACATGTGAGGTCTGTGGAGACAAACATTTTTCTTTGAAGGTCTGAACTGAGCAAAAGTGAGAAGGGAAGGAGATGGTGGGGGTGCCTGCCCCCGTGCCCACCTTGTGGCACCCTGCCCCCCGTGCCCTCCTTGTGCCCCCCACTTACCTTAGTTTCTCTCTCCTGCCCCTTAGTTCTTCTCTCCTACAGCATGGTGGGAACTACACTTCCCAGGAGCAAGGTCTATAAGGGGCAGAGGGAAGGGGGCGGGGTCAGGGCCGATTTTCTGCCTCCCACTGGTGCACACCCAGTGCACGGTACACCCCCCTGTCCCCTTATAGCTCCACCACTGACTGGGGTGCACTTCCTCTTTGTGGTGCGCCAAAAGAGGAGGCACATCAGGGCAAGATTTCTTGTTGCAACCCACTTCCTCTTGCCCCACACGTGCTTCTCATTTTCCCCGGGGAAAGCGAGAGCACTTCTGGTGCAACTTTTCATGCTGGAGTGAGGCAAGGGTGGGGGACAGGCTGCAGTGGGTAACTCTCAGTAGGTAAGTTTCTCACTGGCATCACCACCCATAAAATGAAAAGGCCACTGATGCAAATAGTCCATTTGTTTAAAACTAGCCAATTGGTTTAAAACTAGATTTCCTTGGTCCCTAACTTCATGAAACAGTGTAGCTTTAGGCAACATATAAGCTGCTTTCCCCACTGATTTTGGCAGCTTGCAAAAAAATCTTAGTGTGCAACAAATAATTAAAACCAGATATTGGATTTGGGTTTTTTTCCTTTTCCGTTTTTTTTGGGGGGGGGGCAATGTCAAATGCCCACCCGAAAAGGACATATTTCTTCTAAAATTTGTCTCATATACCGATCCTCTGCTAAGAATTATCTTCTCATAATTGTTTATGCAAACAAAGCCTTTCTTGATCTTATTTGAACTTCAAAAATTCTCAAGTCCCCCCTTCCTCCCCTCACTTGGGAAGGTTTGTGATAACTAAATTTTAAAATCCCTTTTCTAACTGTCCTGTGGAGACAGCCCAAGCTTGTAGTTGCTGGCCTGGAGTTCAGTGAGCTGACAGTGGGTTGAAAAGTCCCTCTCTGGATCACTACTAGTAGCTGTCCCGGGACCAAACCAGGGGATGCTGAAAGTGCTGTGAGAGGAAATGCTCTCAGGATTTCTGAAGTATGTCCACCATTCAAAATTACTAAATGGTATTGGAAGAGACCCCTGAACTGGATAGCCCAGGCTGGGAAGCTAAGCAAAAATGGCCCTGGTTAGTACCTGGATGGGAGACCACCAAGGAAGTCTAGGTTAGCTATGCAGAGGCAGGCAATGGCAAACTACCTTTGAATGTCTCCTGCCTTGAAAACCCTATTCTGTCAACATACATTGGCTGCAACTTGATGGCAAAAAGGAAGAGAGACCTAAACAGTCTGTCTGTCTGTCTTTATTATTTATTTATTTATTTATTTATTTATTTATTTATTTATTTATTTATATTTCTATACCTCCCTATCCCCAGGGGGCTCCGGGGGCTCTCTATCTTCCCAGAGTGTTGAGCAGAGCGAGCAGAGTGAGGGCAAGAGAACAGTAGAAGAAGGCAGAGGGATTTGCCTGAGTAAAATTAAGGTTTTTGTACAAATTACTTATACTTATTTGGGAATAGCCTTTATTCAACATAGTGAGTCTTATTTCTGAGTAACTATTGCTAAGCAGAATAAACATGCATCGGATCTAGCTGCAAGCGGAGACATAATTTTTTTAATTCTTCACTGGCGTTACTCAGTCTTTGTTTTAAACAGGGAAAAATATGTTTACCACTTCCAGTTGTCCCTGGATTTTACTTTAGTTTGCACATAGTAGCTGTCAGCAGGCATCAAGACACAGTCTCCCACCACTGCAGTTAAGTGCTCAATTGGCATGAAAGCCCCCTTCCCACTCCTAAACCTGACCTTGATTCCTCCCGCCTGTCTTTTCTGTCTAGAGAATGAATAGCCAGTGGACTAACCAATCACAGAAAGCCTGGTTCCATTAAGCATGTTGTGGCAGGAAAGAGAAAACATGAATATATGTACTTTAAATTTCCCTTTTCAAAAGGGAACTAACAAAACAGCTTTCGCTTTCAAAGAAAACCTGGGGGGCTATTGTGAAGACATGAAGCCGAATTAGAGTCGATACAACTTTTGTCCTCTCTACCAAATGTGTCTTTTTAACACCATTGGTCATGTAAGCAAAAAGGAAGAGTTTTTTAATGCAGAATATAGATTTTTGGAAGGGGGACAGAAAGTACTCATGATTTTAATGATAATGCCAGAGAATCACAGTTGTTGCTGCTGTTGTTGTTACTGGAGAGTAAGGCCATGCTAAAGGGTCCGGTACAACAGGTTATACTGTTCTTGAGCTTTGTGTAATTTGCACTGGGAATTGGTTCCAGATGTTTATTTTTTTCAGATGCATCACCATGGTATTCTTTCATCATCTCTAAGATGGTGGGCTTTATATCGGTTTTGCCAATGAAAGAAAGAGTTCGGTAGGTAAAGCTTTTGTGACAGTTGTTAAAGCACAATCGTATCCAGAATTGGAAGGTCATGCACCATGCTCTTGTATGGAGTAGATGTTGGCCCACCTCCAAACAGACCGCAGCATATGGGACTGAGTGAGGTAAGCCGAGTATACTATAGAGAAAGCATGACTGAACTCTTTCCATATCGCAGCTCCATGCTTGTATCCACAGTGGGATTCCGTATAGTAATTGCATGGTGATTTTAGCATTAAATGCCTTAATGGCTTTATATTTTGTTGTGTGCTGTAGAAAGCAGCAACCTTCCTTTTTTAAAAAAGTGTGTTGCAGTGTGCCTCTCATGCTCATAAAAATGACAAACACAAAGCAGAAGAGGCTAGTACATCATCCCTGAAGTCTTGAATGAGATTTTACCAGTTTAATATGACAGTGTCATGGAACAAGCCCAAAAAGAAAAAAAGGGGAAGACTACCTCACAACCTGGCACAAGAAATTAAAAGGCTGGGACTCATATCCACCCTCAGAAGGGAGGAAAATACCTGAATAAAGAAAAGATCTACTGCAGAAATGGATGGAAGCACTTAATCAGAAATATTTACAATAGTATCTCAGGTCGTAACCAGAGGTGGAATCCAGCAGGTTCTCACAGGTTCCCAAGAGTAGGTTACTAATTATTTGTGTGTGCCAAGAGGGGGTTACTAATTGGTGTTTTTGCCACGTAATTTTTGCCTTAGTTACACCCTTCTCTCAGCAGTAGCGTGCAGAACTTGAAGCAGTCTAGCAGGAGGTGCACCAGCGTGCGTGGCAGCCTGCGCCTGCGTGCATTCGTTTCCCGCCAAGGACCGGCGCAGCAGCTGCGTCCTTGCCACAGCCCCGCCCAGGAATGCCCCGCCCACGGAATGCCTGGCCACACCCCTGTCGTGCCCTGCGCAGCCCCATTGGCGCTACACCACAGTTTGAATCCCACCACCATGGGAACCTGTTACTAAAACTTTTGGATCCCACCACTGGTCATAATGGTATTGGGGGCAAAAGCAGCTTGATTATTTTGCAGCTTGTTTCTTTATTTGTTTTTGTGTTTGTATGTTTGTTTTTGTGTTTGTATGTTTATTTTGGGAGCGGGCATGGTGCAGTGGTTAAGAGTAGTGGACTCTAACAGGGAAAACCAGGTTTGATTTTTCAGTTCTCCCCATGATGCCTGCTGGGCGACCTTTGGGCCACTGAGGCAGGCAATGGCAAACCACCTCTAAACATCTCTGGCCTTGAAAGATTTATGTCATAAGTCAGCTGAAACTTGATGGCTCACACAAACACACACACACATGTTTATTATTGCTGTAAGCAGGCACTGGTCTTTATAATACTTACAGTCTAAAATATCAGATAGGAAGGGCCACAAATGGAGCAGTTCAGACCAGGCAGGGCCCGCCCGCCCACAGCTGAGGCAGCTGGAGAAGATGGGCTGGAGAAGCAGCTGGGAGGAGGAAGAAGAATGAAAGGGTAGAAGGTATATAAGGAAGTAGGAAAGAGAGAGTTAGGAGCTGCCGCAGCAGCAGGAAATGTGAGTGGTGGTGTGAACAGCCAAGGGAAGGGGATAGCTCAATGGTGGGAAGTGGGAAGGAGGGAGGAGGGAGGAGAACCCTGAAGCCCAGACCCCCTATCAGATCCCAGACCACGGTTCAGGCTGCTCCCCACCCTGTGCAGTAACAGGGTGGAAGTCTTTCACACAAGCAGTAAACACCTCTCCCTATGAGGCCACAGGGGAGAGACAAACCCCTGGAAACTCCTCTCCCTGTGAAGCAACAAGGGAGAGGGAGGGTGCGAACTCTCAAGCCAGACGGGGGAAGGGAGGCAGGGAGACCTACTAGTAGGAGGGTGGCGTGGCATGGGTGAGGGCTACCCCGTACACCCAGTGCTTTGTGGGTGTGGTTGTCTCTTGGCTCCTTGGGCCAATGGGAAGAGTCATCGTCTGGGGAGACCAACCCCGAGGTTAGGGCAGGAGGGAAGGATACACCGCCCAAGAGCCTGGGTGAGGAGTTGGAACGCCACAAGTACATTGCAGGATGATCTGTGCTACAAACCAAGCTTAAAGTGTACTGTGATCTAAAAGTTGTTTGTCTTCTATCCACCAGTATTATTATTTCCTTATGACTATCCACCCTTTTTATTTTTTAAAGTTTTTAAGCTATTGTCTCCTTTTAATGTTTATGTTGGTTCATCTCATTTCCTTTATGCCCCTGTACTTTTTTGTGTTCCCATTTTTCTTTTGCTAATAGGTTCTTTTGGATAGATATTTATTGTTTGAAAACAAAATTCAAAACTCGTTCATATATTGGGTCAATAATGCTTGAGTGGGAAAATATATACTGAGGAAGAGGAAACTGGTGGTTCCAGTGTTGTCTTTGATTAAATTTATAGCTCAAATAACAAAATAAATCATATGATCATCATTTGGCTAGATCAAATTCTGGGGAAAATATAGCAAAATGGAATAAAATATAAACATAGGAGATGGGTGTTCTTCCATGTCACCTCTAACTCTTAAGCACATTGTGTTATGTTTTGAGGTAATACAAAAGCCAGTTAACTGAAAGACTTTGCATCACTTTGCAGCAATGGAGGATATGAGTGGAAGAGAGTAGATGTATCCTTTCCCAAGTAAAAAAATGAATTACTATTCTTCCTCTATTTGAAGTAAAGCATATGGTTCAGTGCACTAAGGTTCTGCCTCCCAGATTAAGCAGATACAGTGGTACCTCGGTTTTCATCGATAATTCATCAGAAAGGAATTGACGAAAACTGAAATTGACGAAAACCAAGGCACCATTTCCCATAGGAATCAATGTAAATCCAATTAACTTCAAACCCCAGACGGGAGGCAGAGGGAGCTCCTTATTTGGGCAGTGACATCAGGGAGTGTCACTGCCCAAATGAGCTCCCTCTGCCTCGTGGCTGGGCTTCCTCAAACCCCAGCTCGTTTCGGTTTTCGTGGACTTTTCATCGGTTTCAGTTTTTGTGGACTTTTTCTGGGGAAATTTTTTCTGGGTTTGAGGACAAAAGCCGAGGCAATCGATGAAAACCGAGACAAATTTTGCCCAGAAAAAGTAGATGAAAACTGAAACCAACGAAAATCGAAGTCAATGATAACGAGGTACCACTGTACATACATTCCTAAAATTCCAAAATTCAGGTGAGGCCAATTTTTTTAAAAAAATTAAGCTGACAATGAGAGGACTGGATGGTCCACTGGGAGAGGGGATAAATAAAGAATTAAGGACCTAGATGAACTGATAGCAGAAATATTATAGTCCAAGGAATGAACAAAGTCAACAGAAAGGATGGTTGATATTCTCCAAAAAAGACACTGAATTAGTGGTCTACAGATCAAGGAGGAACAAGAGACAGATTACTGGAAAGGTGAGTTGGGTATAGTGCTGTAGGAAATAAGGCAGTTGGAGAATATTCCACAGCAAATGGTTCAGAGATAGATCAGTTCTTGGTGAAGACAAGATCAAAACAGTGCCTTGGAGGAAAAACAAGGGGAGTGAGTACAAAGGTTGGGATCAATGGCTGAGGTTAGAGAAGAAGCAGAAAGCCACTAGGTCAGTATTATTAACATGAATGATGAAATCATCCAGATTCAATAGAGTGGCATTGTCAGAGCGGAAGAAGAGGAGTCAGGGAGGCTGACACAAAACTGTGACATAGAGATTCAGGGGTTGTAGAGTCATCTATCTACAGGGATGATGAACAGCAGTGGGCACTTGAGGGAACTGGCAGAATTTAGAAAGAAGGGCAATACCACCACTGTAGGGCAAGGTGTGTAGATAGAGAAAGGAACCTTTCTCTTCTCCCTACAACTCAGTTTTCTCTCTAACTTCTTTTTCTGTAACAACAGTAAACAACAGCGAGATGTAAAAATAATTTTTGAATGCAATGCAGAAAAGTGGGACAATGTTGCTAATCTTTTTTTCTTAATGGAAAAGATCAAATAAAACTGAAGTATATGCCAGTTTTTGAATTCACGTATGTCTGTAGTACAGACTTAAATTTCTTTAGCAGTTGAGGCTTCTTTTCTTCCTGTCCCCCACCCCCATAAACTTAGGAACTATAATTCAGCAAGGAGACTCAAAGGCTCTTTAAGCACTTGAGGTCTTCTTTGCATTGAGCATGCATTCCCTTTAGGTTTGATTCTTGGTTACACAAAATTTTCCCCTTCTTGGGCAGCCACTCTGTCTTCTGATCAAATATACCCCATGCTTTCCAAAAGCTCTGAAAATGTGAGTTTTCCTCTCCCTTCATAGGTAAAGCTAAGGAGATCAACAAGCATTTTGCTTACTTTGGGTTTTCTTGCTCCTTCCCACCTTCTTCCGCCACAGCAGTTCCTCCCTCTCTTAAGGCTACCATTTCAGATGAATCAGAAGAGCTTTTTAAAAAATGTCATGTTGAAATTGAAATTGGCAGGATATTGGCCAGGTCTAGCAAACTAATACTAGACCAAAGATGGCAGGTAAAAAAAGGTGGCAGGCAACCTCTCCAAATGGAGTTGCGTGGAAACAACAAGGAAGTGGTTGGTTGACAACATGGGGAAATCGGGTCAACTAGGGACACTTCACAGGAGGAGAATCCCTTTGATAAATAAAAAGCCATTGGAAAACGAAAACCCCATTGTGAAGCAAACAGGCAGGGGTTAGTAATGCATGCTTCCAAGGCCAAAGGGTCTTTCCAAGTGATCGCTTTCCAACTTTCACTCCGTTTTCACTAAATGATTCCGCAACATCCAAATGGCTTTTCTCACTGTAGATGTACCAGTGTGGGGCTATCCCATTCCCATTCTTCAATTACACTCAGCAGAATTTGATGCTGTGCTCATTCCCCACAGATTGAAGCATTCATTCTAAGACATGGCTGCTCAGCTGCCTGTGAGGTTGCTTGTAGTATCCATAGCGATGCATCGCATGCACAGCCAAAACATTGCCTGCGTTTTTTTTAAAAAAATTAATATCTTAAATGTTGGCCCTGGATGAAGATTCTAATCTGTGTTAGTTTGAAACCAGAGCCTTTTTTGTAAGGAAATTACCATGGTGCCGAATCTTTCCCCTACAGGTGCTTCCCATGCCACCATTATAACTCTTGGAAGGTTAAAGCCATGTGGGCAAGGCCAACTGTGTAGGCCCCTCCCACCTGATGACAGTCCTCCTGTCCAACTGTCTGGGCAGTTTTCAGTGAGGAAGGAAAATCATAATAGCACTGTGTGGCCACATCTCTCAATATACCACCTTCTCTATATAACACCCTCAAAACGCTCTGTTCAGATAGGAGCAACTTACTGGTGGTCCCTATCCCAGAGATCATCTGGCTGTTCTCAACCAGAGCCAAGGCCTTTTTGGCTCTGGCCCCAGCTGGTGGAATTCTCTGTCAAGTGAGACCATGGCCCTGCAGAATCTGAGGTAGTCCAGCAAGGACTGTAAGATAGAGATGTTCCACCAAATCTATGACTGAGGACCGTGATGACTTTCAACCAGCTGGTCTCCCTTCCCCTCCCCTCTGTTCTTCCACTGTGACTGGCTCCCATTTTTGTATATGATGGTGCCATTGAGTTATTAATTAAGGATTTTAATTGTATTATCTGTAATTTTAAATTGTTTTATTGTGTTATAAACCTTCCTGAGCCTGACTCATCAGGAAAGGGCAGGGTAAAAATTGCATTTACAAAAAAACACCCATTAATTATTCTGGAGTTTGAAACATTATAGATGGCAATGTAGGAGGCAGACAAGTGCAAGTAGCTTCAGCAAGGGTTTCTGGGAGTACAGAATTACCTGGAAGTAATAATTACCCCTGGGGGAAAGGCAGCATGGTATCACCTGATCTCATCAGATCTCATAAGCTAAGCAGGGTTAGTGCTTGGATAGGAGACCACCAGGGAAGACTGCAGAGGAAGGCAATGGCAAACCACCTCTGCTTCTTACTTGCCTTGTAAGCCCCTTGCTGGGGTCATCAGTGACATAATTCTTACCTGATGCCAGAATTTGAAGTGTCCCTTGAGGAAAACTTGAAGAATTAGAATTGAATTGCTTCAGTGTTGAGATATGGGCTACTCTAAAGGGCCAAGATTCCTGGAGTAAGTTCCTGCTGAATCTTCTTTGCTGTGCCCTCCTTTCCTTCTCTTCCTTCTGGGCTCTCTTAGGGCTCCTTCTGATATTACTTTGTTAAAGGTCACATACATTCACAGTCACTCAGTAACAATAATTAAATCATCTCTATAAACCCTAGAGGAACCTGGCAGAGGGAGTAATGGGGGTGTTACTATAATTGGTATATGATAAAAATAAGTACCTGCATTACTGAAGTTCAGTTCATGTAAGATCTTGAAAACGGCAGAATACACGGCAGGGCTGTCTGGGAAAAGTTTGCATCCTTTCCTTAGGATAGGGTTGAATACTGTAAAACATCTCCCCAGCTTTTTTTTTTTTTGGGGGGGGGGGTTGTTTATCAGGTTGTAAGTTCAAATGCTACATGTGCTCACTGTTCCTCAGCTACCACAGAAATGTTTGCTTCTTCACACAACAATCAATTAATTTATGGAATCCTCTGCTACTGGCAATAACTACTTTCTTGAATACCATTTAAAAAGAACTACAGGTAAGTGAGCAGCCCAATCTGGGGGGGTCTACCTCTAAAGCTGGTGCAGCCCTGCACTGGTGTGGGTATCCACCCTGCCAGCGCAACAGGTAATGCGCCAGTGGGAGGGGGTCATTTATCCCAGCGAATGGGAGCTGCATGGGTCCACAGCACCTGACCAGAAAGCTGCCATTCCTGGCTAAGCCTGCTGGTGCAGAATGTTGTGCTGCTGTGGCTGGGGGAATTCTGGAGGTGGGGAGGGTGGTGGAGCCAATCTTAGTTGGCTTCCACTGCCCACCCAACTCCCATGCGGTGGTGGGGCTGGCTCAAAGATATGCCTTGTAAGCCCCTTGCTTTTTCATGGCACATCTCTGTTATCCCCTTTGAGGAATTCTTGGAGGTGTTTTTTTTGTTTTTGCTTTTTGGAGTTTACCGTAGTGTTGGAGAGCCCTTTCAAGAGGGTGGGGTGGCACCAGAGCAGCACCCTCCCCATCTGCCATCTAGCTCTGGACTGGTCTAAAAGTCATGGAAACTGGGCCTGTTAAGGACTATTGACCATGGAAGCTCTGAAAAACAGATGCTTTCAATAAATAAGACAGGTGTTGCTTTCATGCCATCCTTGCAAGCTTTCTGGAAACATCTGGCAGATTATTACTGGAAATAAATTGCTAGACTGTGTTGGAATGCCTGGGAATGCTAACAGTTTGTTTGTTTGTTTGTTTATTGTTTAATCTTATATACCGCCCTATCCCCGGAGGGCTCTGGGTGGTGCACAACAAAATCAAATCATAATACAGCTAAACACAAATAAGATTAAACAATTAAACGTCCATACAAATAAATTACCAATCCCTTTTTAAAAACAGCGGTTAAAATTCAAATGTCAGATTTCAAAAATTCAAAGGCAAGCCCATTGTTAAAATTGTTCAAGATGACATTAGAATCCTATGCCGATCTTCTGCAATCTAAAGTCATCTGTTTTAATGGACATAAATGGGCGTAACTCTGCCTAAAACTGCATGAAACGGGAGTAACTTTGCACTGTAAGTGGATTTTTAAATCCAATCCAGGAGGGCTGAGATCCTACAAAAGGCCTGGCAGACAGACCCAGGGAAGATTGGGCCTAAGACACCAGCCCAGGGACAGATCCTGGCTTCAGTACCTAACACTTCCCTTTGAAAGGCTGTCCAAAGACTTTGGAGAACTACTAGTGTGAACCATTCTGGTCTAGAAGGACCCAAAGGTTACATAAAATAGCACAGACAATCTAGAGCTTGGCCAATGATAAGCATCAGTTGTTTGGAAAGGATGAGGAGATGAAAATCTCCGAACAACACAGCAAGAATTTACTGACTTCTGTAATTCATTTGGATATGTGTCATATTTTGGACCAGAATGGGTAATATTGCACCATCACACATATTTTGATGGGATTTACTTATATATTTCCCCTTATTTTTAATTTATTAATTAGTGTAATAGATTAAAACAAAAAAGACATCCCAACTCCCATGCCTGCTTTTCAGGGTATTCTTTTCAAGGGGTAGTGATGGTGGTGATCCATGTCTATGTGTGTGTGTAAAACACACGGACAGAGTGTCACTCAAAATAACTAGAATTGCTTCCCCCACACGCCAGACATTTTGGTAATACTGAGAAATGTCAGCAACTCCGAGAATGTCACCCTAATCTCATCCTGCTCTACCAGCTAATTTATCACAGACTAACTGTTGACATGTAGGATTTCATGTCTGAGCTGAGTGCACCATAGTGGGAGGAGGGGAGGAAGGAATAATAGTGATGGAGGAGAGAACATGTAAGTCACAGTTCTTCATCTTGTACCCATCTCTTTTGGTACACTTTAACAACTTCCGAATTTCCACAGAGATCTGGGCGCAGGTGAGTATAAGTTTCACCTCTTTGCAATGACCATGGCAATAACTTAGACAGAAAGTAAACACTGTGGCAGATTGTGGGCTCGACAGAAAAATAGGTTTGTACTGCTTATTGTCTTGCGCTTCCCCAGTAACAAATATTGTTAGTTTCTTTGGCCGCAGAAATGGCAGTCAGTGAAGCAGAGAGGATGTGGGGAAACTTATATTACAATAACACACATTTTGTGTCAGTAGACATTACAGGAGAGAAAGTGAAGGAGGGCTGTTGTTTATGAACGCAGCCATGCATCTGCCCTTCTGTAGGTGCCATCTGCTTCTGGGTTTGACCTTCATGAGCTCTTCCACATCACCAAGTTTTGAGTCATACCAGGAAGTCTAGAAAACATCCTGGCAGGTTGAGCTACTTTCTACATTCATCGCAATAAACTGGTACAGTTTTTTCTTGGAGTGTACCACTAGTACAGGTTGCAGATGGCAGGAAATGCAAATTGGAATGTTCTTACATGGGAAAGAAGCAAAGGGAAGAGATGACAATCATTCCATGAAAGCAGCTGGGCTGAACTAGTTTAGCTAACATTGGGTTGCCTCCCTCCAGGTGGCTCCTGGAAATCTCCTCTATTACAACCAATCTTCAGATGACTATATAGTTCCCATTGAGCAAAGGACTGCTTTGGAGGGTGGACTCTGAGGTCCCTCCCATTCCCAAACCCCACCACTCCCAGGCTCCACCACCCCAAATTCCCCAGGTATTTCCCAACCCAGAGCTGGCAACCCTAACTATCTCACTAGTTTCTTCATATAGGCTGGGTGACATTTAAACTCATAATCTTGAGACTAGGGAAGACCTTGGAGGGAGGACCTTGGAATTTCCCAGAATTACTGATCATCACCAGACTACAGAGATTAGTTCCCCTTGAGAAAACGGATGCTTTGGAGGGTGGACTCTATGACATTGTACCTTGCTGGGTTCCTGTCCTTTCCAGGCTCTATCCCCAAATCTCTAGGGCCCAAGCCAGACGGGCGGCGCGGAACGCGGTAAGGTCGGGCGATTAAGGCTGGGCCGACCTGAAAGGCGATGGGACCGGGTCTCGCATGGACGGGTCGCCCTGCGAAGAAGCAGTTGGGCGGCCGGCGCCGAGCCGGGCGCCGGTAGCCGACCTGCCACCTTGGCCAGCGGCTGGCGTCGCCCGAGGCCAGGGACCGCCTCTGGCCCTGCGGCGCTGAAGCAGAGCTGCTGCAGGGCCATGGCGTCCCCAGGCTCGCCACGCCGCCCGAGGCCCGGGAGAAGGTGAGTGCCGGGTGGGGAGTGGGCGTGACATGAAGCCGCCGTTCCGCCGGGCCGGGCAGCTGCTTACGCCGGCGCCTTCCCAAAGAGCTGGGAAGCGCTCTGGAGGAAACGCCTTCAGGCCGGGCCAAGCGAGGGCGCCGCGTTGCAACTAAGCCGCTCGGCGACGAATGGCGGCCTGGAGACGGTGTTTTTACCGTCTCCAGGCCGCCATGAATTGCCCGTGCAGAAACGGCCTAGGTGTTTCCCAACCTGGATTTGACCATTTAATTCCCCTCCTTCCATATCCTCCACTTGTGGCCAGGGAGGGACCTGGCAACTCTACCTCACACCCTGAAATGGTACAGTAAAAATATTTACCAGTTGAGGTGATAAAATGAATAAACTGGCCCTCAGGCTGGGTCTACATATGCAGCAGAATGTGGTGGATTGCTGAGGTGCTGAGTAGACTTTACCTCTTTAGGCTACCAGTGGGAATAGGATTATGAACTTCCAAATGGGGACTGGAAATCTCCCGGAATTACAACAGCACTCCAGACTAGAGTTGCACTTCCCTGGGAAAAAATGGCTGCTTTGGAGAGCAGGTACTAAAGCATTATACCCCGGTGAGTCCCTTCCCTCAGCAAACCCTGCCATCCCCAGCCTCTTCCCCTAACCTCCAGGAATCTCTCAACCCAGTGTTGGCAACTATGTGGAGGGTGCACTGTTTTTCGGTGCTTGCCTGTAGACACAAGAACATCAGGTTATAGCTCAGAGCTTTGACTTCTGTGCTGAATTATGGTTTACAGGGAGTCTGATGGTCTTGGTCAAGGGGAGAATTCAGACATTCAATAGTCATGTTCTCCCTCTGTTGTTTAAAGTAGCACAGCCCAGTCTCCCACCCGTTGCATGTGTAGTCCAGACCTCAGGTTTGATTTAAACATGACAGCATCAGGCAAGAATGTGCTTGTGAGTCATGGTGCACACCGAGCATCTTGTTCAAACTACATTCCTGTCAAATGTTCAATATTAGTACACCAGAGCATCCATCACTTCGGGTACTGACCCTAGTGGCCTGCTCACAGACGCATACTGTGTTGGAGTTGTAGGGTTGCCAGCTCTGGGATGGGAAATACCTGAAAAAGGTAAAGCCTGGGGAAGGAGAGATTTGTGGGGGAGGGGGAAACCTCAGCAAGTTATAATGCCATAAAGTCCACCCTCCAAAGCAGCTTCATTTAGATAGCCTAGGAATCCACCCTATCAGCCTGGGTCAGCATGGCCAATTGGCCATGCTGGTAGGGGCTGATGGGAATTGTAGTTCCTGAACATCTGGAGAGCCGCAGGTTCCCTACCCCTGCTCTAGGGGAAGTGTTCTTGGTCATCTGGAGATCAATTGTAATAGCAGGAGATCTCCAAGAGCTGCCTGAGGGGGCATTTTAAATTAGGTACCAGGTGTGAATAATATCTCACAGGTAAAATATTCTGCCCACTGGTGTCAAATTTAAATCAGGATGCCTCAGAAATATAATGCTGTTGAGGTTTTGAGTGGCTAACAGCCCAGTTGCCTCACAGAGGAGCAAAATTGTGAATCAAGGCTGAGTTTCCCCATTCCAGCAGGACTGCATGAAGTATTCCTCTGAAAAACAAAGAAACAAAGTCACACTACACTTCAGGAAAGTTAAATGTGTTCTGAAACGGAGTCACTGTGACCACACAGATGGAATCTGAAAGGAAACATACCAATGAGTACAAGAACAGCCAGGCCCCATGGAAGCTGAGGAATAGCAGATTAGTTTAATAATGAGGGCAGGAGATAGGGTGGACTCCAGAGAAACAAGCCAGGAGGGGGGTTCCAGTTTTAAAGAGGATGATTACTCCAGCACTCCCTACTTCTTCTCCATCGTGCAGCACTAAAGGGCACCATCAGCGGGGATTCTGGGTGGGTGTGTGGCTGATGATAAAAGTAAAAGTGTGGCAGTAAACAAAAGACGAGCGAAAATCAGGGAAAAGGCAGATAGGGAGGAGGAAAGAGTAGCTGGGAGAAAAGGAATTCAAAGTCTGTGACTTCTCCTTGTGGGCAAATTTTTGTTTCATCCTCTTCCAACTCACAAAGACAGCAAAACAACAACTAAAACTGCACAGATACATATGACTCCAGATTTCTGAAAATGTGGGAGGCAGCTACCCCCATATCCTTATCTTCAGACTGTAGATAGCTACTGCCATTCTCGGGCAACTAAATTTGCTATTCTGTTTCTGTATCTTGTGATGCCAAAGTTTCTCTTCATTGCGCCTGTACCTGCAAGGTTGCAATTAATTCCCAGTTCTTGTATAGCTGGGGCTCTGATCTGTCACTGCTTCAATTTAAGGCATGTCTCTTTTGATTTAGATGGCATTTCTGGAAGTTTTCAAACTCCTGTTTCCCTGTGAAATTTAGTCTACCTTCTTGGAACCCCACATATTTCTAGTACCGACCATTTGGTTTCCAGGTAAATGCATAAGGGATCCTCTGGGGCATTTGCCTTCATTCTATTTCAAGCAGAGAAGGATCTTAAGAACTGGTGAGAAGGGATTTAGGACTATTTGATCCAGTGGCTCCTTCCTTGATCCTCATGCTCATTCTTTGACTTAGCAAACTCTAGCTCATACACAGAAAGTGGATCACAACCAAGTCAATGTTCCCCCTGGTTCTGTTCACTGGAATCTGATGCAGAATGGAGCCTTATGTCTACAGATGATTGATGAACTATCTTCTGTGGCAAAGGCACACCATCACAGGAGCATGGAACCACCAAGAATGAACAAAGCCACTAACCTGTAACTATGGGTTTTGTGGTCCTGATAACCATGGCCATTAGCATTAGAGGCAGCCAATGTAGTATAGTGGTTGTCTGGGCAGGAAATGGGAGATCCAGGTTTGAATCCCCAGTCTACCACAGAAACTTGCTGGGTGACCTTGAGCCAGTCACATATTCTCAGCCTAACATATCTCAAAGGGCTGCTGTTGTGAGGATGAAATGGGGGAACAACGTAAGCCATTTTGGTCCCCTTTGGGGGAAAAGGCCATGCAACTTAGCATATATAGGCATGAGCAAATGCACAACCCAAACTAGAATTTAAGATTGTACTTAAAACATGGAATAGCAGATACTCATCTGGTCAGTAATTACTTAGCATCAGGTCACAATAATAGATATGAGAATTGTGGGCCTTTGGTTACTTCAACAGGGACAGTTTGATTATAAAGATAGTCAAGATTTTTGTTAAAGCAGGAAGTGAAATTTACTCATTTATTTGGCCCCATGGCCCTAAAGAAACTAAACAGTTGGATTATTCATGTTTCTTTTAAGCCACATGAGACTGTGTGATTCCTATAGTGCAATTGGTACCACTTGTAAACACTGCTATTTATGCCTTATGAATTAGTTGAGGAATTTTGTTGTACGGGCAAAAAACATTAAGTTTTGGTAATTGTAATTAAAAACAGTAAGCCTTGGCTACAGCAATCTTAACACATGTCTGTAAACAACATGCCTAGCTTCAGCACATAGGTTTTTAAAAAATATTTTGTGATCTTTGTACCTGCTGCCTATTTTTGTGTGTCTTTTGCTGCAACAGGCCTCCTTCATGCATTTTCCTCCTGACATTATTGGGGTCTGATAATAGCTTGGAATGATTGTTCAGCTCATGTGCAGCTGCATGTAAGGATCTCTGGACTGGGGCCTGTGCGTTTCAACAAAAAGACTGGATGATTCAGGCACTCTCATAGAAAATGTTATTATACAGCTTTAATTATGCGTATCAGTGAGCCACATTGTAATACCACTATTTTAATTAAAAGAAGTTATTCAATCTACAGGCTGTTTTACGACCATACGAAAGCAACAATAGCAAGTTATTAAAAACATAGGAAAAGTAATATAAAACTAATGTGATCAGATCTGGGTCATTATTAGATCCGGATAATTATTAGTATTGATTAGGTTGCCAACATCTGTGCTGCAACAAAAGATCAAATATAATGATTTGGAGTGTATAATTTTTTGCTGTGTTCATTTAATAATTTCTTTTAAAAAATCAGTTGTTGGCAGTGCAAAAACTAAACTTACTAAGTAGTTTCACTTCTGCTTTATACTTTCTTCCATTTTAAAGGTTCCCCATTCTTATAATCTTATCAGGCTGTCCTTTCCTCTATCTCACCTAAAGTTGTGTTTCTTTGAAAAGAGTGCAAGGGTGAATGGGTGATAGCCAAAAATAGGTCCCAGTACTCCACAGATGCCTGATTTGAATGGGGTCACAATTCTGGATTCAGGTGTATTTCATGGCAAGGGCGCAGATAGCCATTTCTACTCCTTCATGCCAAAGTACTATATCTGGGCAATCTTACCCGGTCACATTATAAGGAACATATATCATGAATATATGTGTGCAGCACACTTTGGTGTATGGGCATCTATGGATTTGTGCCAGCAAGTTACTGTTCATTTTTAGGGTCTTAGGCAGGAGTGTATGTTATGCAGGGCCTAAAAAATCTCACAATACTAGAACCAGGGGGCATACATTGAAAATGCTGGGGGGAAGAATTAGGACTAATAAAAGGAAACACTTCTTCATGCAACGTGTGATTGGTGTTTGGAATATGCTGCCACAGGAGGTGGTGATGGCCACTAACCTGAATAGCTTTAAAAGGGGCTTGGACAGATTTTTGGAGGAGAAGTCGATTTATGGCTACCAATCTTGATCCTCTTTGATCTGAGATTGCAAATGCCTTAACAGTCCAGGTGCTCGGGAGCAACAGCCACAGAAGGCCATTGCTTTCACATCCTGCATGTGATCTCCCAATGGCACCTGGTGGGCCACTGTGAGTAGCAGAGAGCTGGACTAGATGGACTCACCTAACTGCCATTTGTATGGGTTTATAGCCATGTTGGTTCAAAATATGCCTACAGAGAACTGAACATGAATGAATATTCTAAGGCTGTTTTATCTCATTTCCTACCTTCTACAGCAGTGGTTCTCAACCTTCCTAATGCCGCGACCCTTTAATACAGTTCCTCATGCTGTGGTGACCCTCAACCCTAACATTTATCCATTTTACAGATGGAGAACACTGATGCAGAGAGTCTTAGGTGACCCCTGTAAAAGGGTAATTCGACCCCCAAAGGGGTCCTGACCCCCAGGTTGAGAACCACTGTCCTACAAGAAGGTCCCCCCCCCAATTTAATCCTACTGTTACACCAGTTAACATATTAGAAGTCAAAATCCAGTTTTTTAGGATAGGAACCACATAGCTCTTATTTTGGGGAGTAGGTGCATGACCATAGCTCATTCAGTGCACATTACTAATGGGGAAAGCTGATGAGCCTAGCACAGCGTGTATAGCTTGCCTAGCTAGCCACAATTTAATCCCAAATATATCCAAGACCAAGAATTCCAACAGAATGGTAAATGCTTCCACTGTAACCTTCACAGCTGAGCCTGTTTCATTCTCTATTTTCCCTGCTAAACCAGCAAGACTAATGAAACTGGAACTGAACTCTGTAATTAGTAGAGATCTACAGCCAGGTAAAAATCAGTCTGCATGAAAGATTTTATTCAGTGGAAATCTTATCACCTTTTAATGCTCAGTTGATTACTTTGCCAACTAAACATAATACCTGAAGAGGAACTCAGAGTAGCTAAGATGTACCCAGTGATTCCTCCATCCATCCAGGACTTAATCTGAGCTACAGTTCACCAGCTTTAGCTTTGGACCTTAGCCTTAACCTTAGCCTTTTTAAAGCAATAATACTCTGAGTACATTTAGAGTACAAACTACAACCATCCATGGAAGGGATGACAAATAGTGACATTTAGAGTACATACTACAACCATCCATGGAAGGGATGACAAATAGTGACTTTCAGACAGATTCTTCTTTAGCAAATACTTTGCCATATAGAGCACATTTGGTTTGAGTCAATAGTGTGGTGCCCCCACTTCCTTACATTATTCCCCAGTTTGGTCATCTAGTGCTGTTGTCTTCCCAAAGGCTTTGGAGGTGAGAGAGGAGGTCTCATCAACTGCCTCTCCCTTGTGATCCAGGCAGTTCCCCAGCTCTAGGAACTGCTGGACATTTACTTCCTCCTCATCCCCTTTCCCTGCTTCCCTCTTCTGCCATCTATCCTACACCACTCACTGGCTCTCCCCAAACAGGCACACCATTCATTGGCCTTATTAGTCCTACACATCCTGCCATTCCTCCACTGGTCATACCGCCTCCAAGACCTCCACTCAGCTTTGCCTTCTCATTGCCAGATTCCGAGGCCTGGTCCACAGCATTGAGGTCATTTTCCTGGCTGCGCCTGCTTTTCTGCCTGCCCCTGAACACCGGCATGCCTCTCCTGGCAGTGTGGCTCACTCCAGCAAGATCCAACCGGTATGCTCCTGCCCACTGCTGGACTACTGAACTCTGCTCATTGTAGGTGTCCTCTGCCTGTCGCTGCCCTGCCCTCTCACCAGGGCCAGCTATGGGATAGTAGGGGTGGGGTGGGGGGTCACTCGGTGGAAAGGAGCCAGTTTGGGTGAGTCCCAGGGGGCCACTGCCATCCCATAACACATAGCATTAATATTCACAATCTATTAGCATAGCCTCATATTAATGTGTTTCCTTTATACCCCACCTTTCTCCCCAAAGTGGGTTACACTGTTTTCCTCAACTTTGTTTCTTTTGATGCTTCACCCAGCAAACTTCCACAGCAGAGTGGCGATTCAAACCTGGGATTCCCAGGGTATGACCTTTCACTCTTACTACTACAGACGCTTGGTTTATACAGTAACTTAACATCATCTCCTCATTTCTGTTCTGTTTCCATTTATCTCACATACGGTTCTTTCTTTTTTCCTTTGTATTATCGTATTTATCCATCCATATCTTGCTGTCTCTGTATCCTTTCATTATATCCACACCAGAGCCCTTCTGCAATTCAGGGCTGCAGTTAAACTAGAAAGCATGCTAGGGAGTAAGGAGGGTAAGTGGGATGCCACAAGTGAGGGCGGCAGCAGAGGTGACAGTCATGACAGCCTACAGCTAGCTCGCCCCATGCCTGCTGGCAGGACTTCTCCTTGGCCCTCCTTCCCACAAGCCGCAGCACCTGCAGTCACAGCAAGTTGTTGGCATTGGGCCGTTGGCCAAGAAGGTTGCCAAGATGAGGAGCAGCAGCACTCCCAGAATGGAGGGACCCTGGCCCAGCTCAGCCTACCTGTCTGGGCTCAGGGGCTGCCCCCACCTTGGGGGATACTTTTTGCCGTCCTCTTTTCTTGACTCACACTTGATATCCTGCAAAGTGACCCACACTCAAATGGCACCTATGACATGAACCACTCCCTGTACCACCCTAGATATGCCCCTGGTGGTAGGTATAATAGAAGAGTTTCCAATTATCTTCTGGTTTCAGAACTATGGGCATGGTGGATAAATGTTAGACAAAAGCATTGCAGGATAATATAATCCATTATCTTTACACACAACCTCAGTACTCTTCCTACAATTCAGTTTAAAATCAGCAATATGTATAAAGGGGGAAGGAATCAATAAAGCATTGAAATTTGAAATTGAAAAGGCTTAACTCTCTATCTTAGTATCATTGTTCCTAGCCTAATTTTTTTAAAAAAAAGATAAAGTCATGTTTGGGAATATATTAACCTTTAACAGAACTACATTCAGATGTTATATAACTTTTTTTTGAAATCTGGATGTTAGAAACTCAGGAAATTTGCAATTTGGGTTCCAGCTGGGAGAACAGTCCCTGAGGAAATGTCTGTGATTTTATGCAATGAAAACTCATCTGGGTGGTTCATTCTGGAAACCTAACTGTAGCACATCTACATTCTACAAAGTCCTCTTTACAAAAACTTACTTAAATGGCCAGGAGGTGTGATTCCCATCTGTGAAACAACAATGAAACCTACTTGAAAGTTCAGAATCACTTACGGTGAATCTGTTTCCTCTTATCACAAGCTCACTCAGTTTTCATATTGACACTGTGAAAATGATCCAAGACATGGTAGATTTTCCAAGACATGGTAGATTTTCCTCTCTCTTCCAGTGGATGTTTATTAAGCACAGACAAGGTGGCCAGGCTATGATCTCCAAACCGTAGAAACATGGTCGGAATGGGAACTGGTGTGCTGATGTCACACTAGCATCTGATTTCAGTTTGGGGAAAAACTTGAAGTGACATCGTGATGCTGAGCTTTTGCAAATCCTAGTCCCTCTCCGCTGTCCCACATGGTTTTCGATGGAAAGGATCTCACCGTACTGGTGCAATATTGGTCCCCTCCTTTGCTCCTGACAGAATTTCAGGCATCAGTGGGCAATGAAAGGATTTTCAGGGAGATCTCCTGCTATAACCTACCCATGCTTATAGTGGGAGACCTGGCAACCCCAAGGCATGGAGCTGTAGCTCAGTTATGGAGTCTGTGTCGTGGTGCCAGCTGTTTCTTTGGCACACAGCTGTCTAAAGCTTGAGTGCTCTCTTTGGTGCTGTGTGTGTGCCATCAAGACATAGTGACTCATAACAACCCAGTACAATGGTCAAGGCAACAGATGTCTAGAGGTGGTTTGCCATTGCTGCCTCCACATGGACTGAGGCTGTTTCTGCACAGCCAATTACAGTGCTTCGCATGACACTGTTGTTGAAAAGACTCACTAATTTAGCGATTTTCAAATACACCGTTGTGGGCCCGCAGCAGCATTTCTGCAGCGCTGCAGCATCATTTCTGCAGTGGTGGCCATGCAACGTCTCCACCCATAATGCTGTTTTTACCATCCTTTTACCAGCTTTTTTTGCCCGTGCGGAAACGGTCTGAGAGAGTTGTGAGAGAACTGTGACTGGCCCAAGGTCACCCAACAGCCATCAAGTGGAGAACTGGGGAATTGAACCCAATTATCTAGATTAGAGTCCACTGCTTTTAACCATCACTGGTTCCTCTATTTAGGCAATTTGAAGAGTAGAAGAAGAAGAGTTTTGGATTTATATCCCCCCTTTCTCTCCTATAGGAGACTCAAAGGGGCTTACAATCTCCTTGCCCTTCCCCCCTCACAACAAACACCCTGTGAGGTAGGTGGGGCTGAGAGAGCTCCGAGAAGCTGTGACTAGCCCAAGGTCACCCAGCTGGCGTGTGTGGGAGTGTACAGGCTAATCTGAATTCCCCAGATAAGCCTCCACAGCTCAGGCAGCAGAGCGGAGAATCAAACCCAGTTCCTCCAGATTTAGATACACGAGCTCTTAACCTCCTATGCCACTGCTGCTCCTGGTGGGCACTCAAGAATCCTCTAGAAAAGTCTGCCTCCAGCCTGATAGTGTGCTCCGGTCGCTGCAATTGTTCACCTGCTTGCCCCTGAGCGGGCATGTACCATATTCTACAAGCTTCCTCTTTACTATATCATCCCAGTCTCTTTGCATGGAGAGGACTGTGGGAGCAGAATGGGACAGCTCAGGAGGGGAGAGGCTTGGCTAGGCTCTGAGCACCACCCTTTGGGAAGCCAAGGGTTTCACATGGCTACAATGAGATTTCCAACTGATGCAAAAGCAGTGGCATATCATAAAAGTATATCACACTTATTCTGCAGTGCCTTCATTGGTTGCCAGTTAGTTCCGGGGGTTAATTCAATGTATGTCATAAAACAATTATGACATACAAATCCCCTTAAGGACTTTGTATTGGGATGATTGGTTAATATAACAGAGCTTGCCCAGTCTTACAAGTGTGATAATGCATGCAGTAAATAAATCTCCTAAGAAGTATGCTGCAGAAGTAACGTTTATTCTAGGAGATTCAGTTCACATTCAGGTTGTAGTGAAAAGGATAGAAATCCTTATCTAAAGAGTACTTTCCCTATCACAAATGGTCAGCTAATCTGACCTCATGTTATGGAAGTGTGAGGGCATTGTTTTTACAGGAGAAATATGTAGAGCCATGTGACTCCATATGAATGGGAAAGAACAAAGGACACATAGAGAGAGGAGGAGTCAGAGGGCAACTCCCAAGTTAAGACAAAGAGAGAGACATCCCACTAAAAAAAATAACATGCACATTTAGAATGATGTAATACCTTCCAGTGTCCAAACATGCTGAGCTTCTTTTGTGAAAAACCTGTAAGTGACACAGGTCCTGTTGAGAAACCAATAGAATCTCTATGAATTCCTGGAGTGGTTATCCCAGAAGTGATGTCATTACATATTTATTTATTAATATTCTGCTTTTCGTCTTTGTCCAAGGCTGCTTACAATAATAATTAAAACATCCTCAGCTAAAAACAAAAACTAAACAAGATAAAGTAACAAGCCCCAAATCCCTCCTCCCTTAAAAGGTGCTCTTTATTTAGTAAAATACAGCTGCCCTTGATGTCTATCCCCACCCTAGTCTTTCACTAGTTTCCAGGCTCTTATCGTTCTGCAGAAGGTGTACAATTTAATAGTTCAGGAAACCACTTTTACAAAGGAAATGTTAAAGCTAATATCTATGGGATTTAAGGCAGTCAAATTTTAAGTTCAAATTTTATTTCATTTTAAATCCCTTCAACCATAAAAATAAAATGAAAACAAGGAACTACAATAAAACCATAAATACTATGATCATTTAAAAATATATGCAAGAGATCTGGCTACAGCTCTTAGCCAGCCCACATTGTTCGTAAATAACCATTTCAAAATAATATAATTACTGGAGCACAAGACAGCAGTTAACACGAGATTCCACTATTTCATGTCTAGTTACTGTAAGTATAAGACAGTGTAACAGTACATATGAGAGAGTCTCAATAGTGCCAGGCACACAGGTACAATTTCTTTCAGTCCAGGGAATGCCTTTAAGCCTTCTTGTTTATTCAGCTGTTGAAAGTGGATTGCATTAGCAGCCCAATCTAGAGCCCTTGGCAGCTGCTGTGCACCACACCATCACCTCCAGAGGGCTTTTTTGGTGGCATAGGAAGGCAAAACACAACAAAAACATATCTACCACCAAAAAGCCTTCCACTGGGCTTACACCATCTAAAAAGGTGGCATAAGCCCATGTCCTGGGCCACCACATATCTGTAGGCCAAGTCGGGGGTGGGGAGCTGACAAAAGTTGACTCCATCCCCAGCCATGCCTCTGAAATGTTTCCACTAGGCTAGCAGCAGTGCTGATGCTCATGCAGTGCTTTGCGCTGCATTCAGGCATTTCAATGGGCCGCAGTGGTTGCCCAAAGGCGGATTTGCCCCTCTTCCAATATACGGCAAGTGCTATCAGTGGCGTATCAATAGGAAATGGAGCTCGAGGCAAGAACTGAGTTTTCTGCCCGTCCCCCAGAACTGAGTTTTCTGCCCCCCTCCCTTGGGCAGCTGCCCTCCCCCACCTTCTCACATTCCCCCCTCTGCCTCAAAACTCAAGCAGCACCAGGGGCGAAGGAAGTGTGCAGGGCCCCCAGAGCTGCCTCTCCCACTGGCCTTGGAAGTGAGGGGCCAGGAGCCTGTGGAATCATGTGTAGACTCTTCCTTAGATTTACTTTGTGTAACACCATTATTCCTTTCTACCTTGTTCTTCAAAACTTAGAGAAGCAGAGATGTACTGTTATTTCCCTGTGTTTGCTGTTCATAAGGCTTTATCGATTTTAATAAAAGAAAAAATAGGCACAAGGCACCTATCCAGAATTAGGCATCCTGGAAATTGTACCATCAAGCAGTTGTATAGCGTTCCAAACATATACAGCAACCTGGTTTTATTATTGTTGAAACTAAAGCTGTAATCCCATACATACTTACTTGGGACAACTTCCCACTGAAATCAATGAAATGTATCCATTAGTAAACATACATAGAATTGCACTGTGTGGCACCTGCCAGCCCAGAAACATTTTTGTAAGAGAGAGAGAGAGAGAGAGAGAGAGAGAGAGAGAGTGGTGGGGTAGGAATTGAATATATTGGTACAATGGCACACTTGCAATTGTGCATTTATCTGAGACCTCAGGGCACTGCCCTCACCTATATATGCTGTGAAACAAAGTTCAGATGTACAAATGCCTTGTAATAAATGGAAGTACTTACATTTATATAGCTACAATACTCTGTAAATGGAATTGCAAAGCCATTGCTGATGACTTCTTTCTGATAGCAGTGACAGAGATGAAAAGGGTCAAAACGAAGCAAGGCCCTATAAGGTCAGTACTGAGATTAATTAACTAATTGTACTTTCACAAGAGACACTTGCCATCAGGAACAGCTCCAAGGGGTCACAAATACTCATAGTTCCTACTAAATGTGCAATTCTGCCCATGCTTAGCTGGAAGTAAGCCTCATTGAACACAGTGGACTTAGAAATTAACAAATAGCAGGTGGCACAAACAGAAATTAATTCAAAGCTTTTTGATCTTTTAGTTTTGTAGTTAAATATATAAACCTTGTATTAACCAATGCAACTTGACAGGGTATTATTTTAAAATGCTCTTTTACTTCTTTGTTTTATGAAATTAAATAACTTGCATGTGAGATCATAATTAGAAAAATTAAAAAGTGGGGGGAAGGAAAGAAAAAGTGGGGAGAAGCAGAGGCGTAGCTCCAAGGGTACCGGGGGGGGTGCGACACACCCTGCGGGGGCATGGTGGGGGCATGATGAGGGCATGGCGCAGTGTGGCGGGGCATGGCGGGGGCATTCCAGGGTGGGACGGGGCAGGGCGGAGGATGCACAGGTGCACTGGGTGCTTTCCCCCCTTGCTACACCTCTGGGGAGAAGAAACTACTTTTGAATGAAAGCAGCAGAATTCCCATATACATCTAAACATTCACTGGTTCTTTCATCTTTACTGCAATTCTACACCAAGCTGTGGACAAAAATCTTGTTAGTAAAAACAAAACTGAGAAAAAAAAACCTTTGTAGAAAACTTCTAGCAATGCCCGCATCAGCCTCTCTTTCATTGTGACAGACGTACTTACCCAGCAACTACTCATATTAAACATGCTTCTGCTGGCTGGAAAATTTTGATAGCTTCTCTAAATGCCTCAAATCTATAACCAGACAGAGATAACAGTATTCATAAGCTTCTGCATCTTATGCTTGACACAACACTCTTATATAAGACAGATGACAGACAGACAGACAGAGAGGGATAGCAAGCTGGATAGATAGACAGAATGAGAGCAAGAGACAGACAGGCAGACCAAGTAAATGAATGAATCTGTGTGAACATCAATGACTATTGTTATGTAAAATGATAACCAGATTTGGTGGGAGGGGAACAATACACACACAGAGGCATGACTTAACCAATTCTACATACTCAGGAAACAAAAATTGTCAAGCAGACAAATTCATTACATAAATGTTTGCTAGAAGTTTTGATCAGAGGTTTTCTAGAATTTAGATATTAACTGCCGTCATGCCCATTGCCTAAGTTAGGCTAGAAACAAAGTGACAACAGTGATCTCGTTATTCCTTCCCTACCTCTTCTCTACAATTTTCTCTGCAATCTAATAGCACTAGTACAAGCACATTTTGTGATGCCAGCGTAGTGGGCCATGAGACAGAGGGGTCAGTAAGCAACTGACAGCTTAGTACTGAGGAAAAGGAGACCACAAATGGCAGTTAATGTCAGGGAGTGATGATGACTATCAAAACAACAATAATAAAATGTTTCTTTTCAACTGGAGGCCTTCTTTTCTGCATAAGCTGGCTTCTGCGTGTGGAACAGTATCCCCAAACTGATGCTGTGTGTGTGCAGTCCCTCCCCCCCAGGGACAGAATGAGGGGAAACTGCTCCCCACGCCCTGCCATGCCCCCACCTGGCCCTGCCCCACCCCTCCATGCCCCAGCCACACCACCACACAGGTACACGCCCAGGTCATCACCCCCCCTCCCCCGCCCCATTGGCTCTACACCACTGCCTCCCTCAGTCCAACCACTGATGTGTTAGGTCAGTGACTCAACGGCCACCAATCAGCTATTAAGAAAGAAGCAGAGGTGGGATTCAGGGGGTTCCGAAGGTTCTGTAAAACCTGTCGTTAAAATTTAAAATATCAATTTTAATACTTAAAATATTTTGTATTAAGTATTAATATTTTTAATACTTCAAATAAAAAAGTGATATTAAAAATATTTTTAAATACTTTTTAACAGTCATTATTTGAATCCCACCACCATCGGAACCTGTTGTTACAATGTTTGAATCCCACCACTGGAAAGAAGTGTGGATTTAGGTCAGTCAGCTAAATGGCTGATCAAAGGAGGTTCCTCTTCTCACAGGAGCATCTGAGGGTCACATCTGCTGGGTCACAGCTGAAGTTTAAACACTTCACCAGGGCATCTGCTGGGTCACAGCAAAATTTAAACACTACACCAGCTGGGTCAGAGCCAAAGTTTAAACACTCCACCTAGTTAGGACAAGCTTGGTAAAGTGGCAATTGCCTTTTGGTGGCAATAATTCTTAACAATCCCAGAGTTGCCCGGCCAGCTTCATAGCTGACTATGGATGTGTACCTGGGTGCTCCATATCCTGTTCAGGCACTCCAGCTGCTGTACTACTTTGGCTTGCTCCTTAGTCACAGGACCTGCTGATCATCAATCTTATCTGCATTCATGCTCAAGGGGCTGGTCAGTATCCTGTCGCCAATCATAGACAAACACATTAAGGACTGGCAGAAGGTACATTGGACTTTATTGATTTGAATGCAGGTGAGGGATTGCATGTTTGAGTGTTGTGCTGCTGCAGCTACTAGGTCTCCTTCCCTTCACTGGTTCAATGGCTCAGAATGATTGTCTGGTTTCCTTATTGGGTACTAATTGTTCAGAAATAGGCCTCTGATAGCTGTACTGCGCATCCACGATGAGGGAAAGTGACATGCTGCATGATGGACAGGCAGGAAAATAACTTACATTTCCAATACAGCCTCTCTTGAAGCAGTAGATGGGAGGTCCATTTTCTTTGTTCATTTTCTGATGGGTTGTCCATACTGGCCAGTACCAGCTTCCTTTCACCCCAGTGGAACCTTCCAAGCAAACTCTATAGTTCTAGGTGGACACCATCACCTGATGCAAAAAGAGCTCACTGCAAATTTGTCAGTCAAATATACTGTGACTGTTAAAATACTGCAAAGTGCCTGCAAAAATCCAGTGCCTGAAAGAATGAATATAATTGGTCCACAAAAGAAAACAACTTAGTGTTTTGACATGTGGGAAAAAAACCCCTTTATTTATTATTCCTAAAACAGAAGTCAATACTCTTAAGTATTTACAATTAGCCTTAGGGGATAAAATAACTAGCTCTTCTGGGGGGAAACTCTATAATTGTAGAAGGATCATTAAATGGTATGCATCAATCACTCCTTTAATTCTAAGATTATATCGGTTAGATTCTGGTATGCAGAATTTAAAAAGGCAGAGCTTCAAATGCAGAACAAACTCATGGCTAAAGATAGCAGACAGGCAAACTGTGTACAAAGGATTCAGCCAGTGTTTCCCAAACCAGCACTGATGAAAAAAAAATCTGACTTGAATAGGAACTATTTTATAGGTTTTTGTCATATCCATATCTGAATAAGTACTGAACATAATTTATCAAAATGTCTGCCTATTTTTTCCTCTCTCTGCTGTGGCTTTTGTCATATCAGGATGTCTGATCCAGTGTCAGAGGTGGCCCTTTGGGAGGAATTAATCAATGCAATTCCCATGAAACTCCATTGAGTCACAGATTTACTCCTCTCCCTTCACAACTTTGTAGGCTGGTGAAAAGTAAAAGACCATGATATGCAATTATGAAACTACAGCTAGAAGTAATAAAATTGCTCCTGGATTTCTCTAATGACAGGTTCATATAAAGGGTATGGCATGACAGACTGCTACCTGAATCATGCCAGGGGTATTTGAAGTCCAGTCACAAAAACCCTGCCCAGGATTATTCTTTGGATTTGAAGCTGGTGACTTGATTGCAAAACTGTGCCCCACATTATATGCTATTAATAAACTTCCAGTACAGAATAATGAGTAGCAATAGTTCTCTTTTAGTCACTGGGGTCTGTGTTACTGCTCTACTTTTTTTTTTTTTGCAGACTAAGTTTCTGTTTTCTTTCACCCAAACCAAGGTCCTATCCATACTCTAAGCTGATAAATTGATCTTCTGTGGGGGGTTTTGTCCTAGATATGCATGTAACAGGAATCAGTTGGTACATGACACTGCTGCACTGGCAGTGTTTGAGTAACATTTGGAGGAACAGGGGAGGAAGAATGGAACTCATAATAGTTATCTACAAATAAGAGCACTTCCACTGGGAAACAAGTGTATTGATCCTTTTAGCAGAGTGTTCTCTTAAGTAGAGCTTGTTCTTTTCAACTGGAGGCCTTTTTTCTGCATAGGCTGGTTTCTGGGTGTGGAACAGGATCCCCAAATGGATGCTGAGTGTGCAGTCCCCCCAGGGACAGAATGAGGGGGAACTGTGCCTGGGGCACAGTTAACTCCTGACTATCTAAAAGCCGTTTCAATCACCTTCTTCTTCCTTTCAGAGGCAGATTCTGCATGGGCCAAAAACAGTGGTGTGAAAATAGTGGGAAAATGGTGTAAAATGGTTTAAAACAGTGTAAAAGGGTTTAAACCATTTTCATAGCCATTTTCACATTGCTGTTTTTGGCCCATGCGGAATCCACCAGATAAGTGCATTTACCTCATGAGCTCATAAATTTCTGTTTTAGGATGTGTTGATTATTGCTATATGTAATAGCCCACTGGCTGGACCCTATGTGGATAATGAAAAGCACACATTAGGGTCACTCACAGATGATGGGGTGAGATCTCTCCATACATGGGAGACTCCCCAAGTTTACTGGAATAGATGATTTTGTACATTAACCCTGGAACTCCTTTGTGGTCTCCCAGCCAGTTACCAACCAGAGATGGTCTTGCTTATCTACCCAGATCCGGCAAGGTCAGGCTAGCCTGGGATATCCAGGTCAGGGCAGAATGTCTTGAACTCACGTTCAAAGTCCTCCATGTTTTTCCTCCTGTCTGTCTGTCTACCTGCCTGTTTCTCTCTTAGTTTCCATGTTCCTCTTCAGTCTTTTTACTCCTCAGATTCTCTATGAACCCAAAAGGTTAATCTCCAGCCCCTGTGCCCTGGGCTGTTCTCTCTCCTTGGACCTTTACCTTCAGTCAGTCACATCGTTCCTTCTTCTGGTGTATTTTCTAAAATGTGACCCTCTTGTCTGTCATTTTCTTGTTCCTAATTTAGCACATCCATTTCCCCCCCTCAACTCTCATTCTCTTCTGTACAATTAGAATGAAGATTAAGGTTGCAAAGTTTACCAAATAGCTTCAACTGGTTGATTAAAGATAGCCCAATAATTTGAGCAGCAGATTTACGAGGGAAAAACTGTTTTGGAGTCAAGCGCTTACATCAACTGTGGAGTCAGGCAGGGAGACTGAAGAGGCATGCTTTTCCTCTCTCGGATGGCTGGGAATGCCTCTTCTCTGACAGGGTGCTCACATGTTTCTCGAAATCCAAGGGACCAGCTTCGAAATCTTAAAATGGCTTGATGAGGACAAAATGTGCTCCAAGAGGGATGGAAAGTTGAGAGCAGTTTGGTCAAGGGAAAGGGGGAGAAGCAGAAACCAGCCTGCTAAAAACCTCTTGAGGCCTCATAGAATGCTTGAGGGGAGAATTTGAGAGGTGATGAAATGTGGGTGGATTTCCAGTTTATACACATCCTATAATTCTTTGCAGACTTGTCTGTCGTAATAAGGAAATGTCACTATGGGGAAGCCTTCACGTGACTGTATCCCATTTCCACATTGCAAAGCCATTATTTTAAAGTGACTGGTAATATAAAAAGCAAATTGTGTGAAAACATAATAACAGAAAGATCCTCTCCATACACATCCTCACGGGAGGATGACAAGGAAGAAGCACCCCATGAAGCCCTTTGTTTCATGTCATGGAATCAATATCAACATTGCGCTAAGTCCCAATGGCAGATGCTTGCAATTTACATGGTGAAGGAGCAACCAGACACCTTTTCCCTTTCACCACACACTAAAATGAACATGTCACCAAGGCAGCTCATGCAAAGTCCCATAAGAATGTTGACCTGATTTGCACAGTTCTTCCCTCTCAAAACTGTTGAGAGAGAAGACTGCATGAGTCAGGTCCTCACATGCATAGGCCTCAATCTGGATTTTTGGCCACCAGTTAGGGCCCCACAGGTGTCAAACTCGCGGCCCTCCAGATGTTCATGAACTACAATTCCCATCAGCCCTTGCCAGTATAGCCAATGCTCATGTTGGGAGGGACTGATGGGAATTGTAGTTCATGAACATCTGGAGGGCTGCGAGTTTGACACCCCTGAGTTAGGCAAATGCTCCAAAGTGGGCCCTGGGGTGGTTTGAGATAAGCTGCAAGGAACGACAGAAACAAAGAATTGATTGCTTTTCTGGGGTTCCAACAACAAGGCAGGAGAGACTTGATGAGTCTTCAGGACCCAAGAGAATGCCTGGGCTATTCTCCTGAATATTGATTGATTTCTGGGATGAGTGCAGAGTAAGTAATGAGTAAGTAATGGCCAGCTTGGGGGTGCTGATGAGTAAGTAATGGCCAGCTTGGTGTGTAAGTAATGGCCAGCTTGGGGGTGCTGATTAAATCATGTATCTAGCCCCATTGTCCAGTCAGACACATCTTAGGACCAGGTGGAAAATCCAGAGGCCAACCGCCTTCCTGCCCGGACTTGACACACAAGATTGATCCCAAAACCTTCTGAGAAGCATTCATTTTGCGGGGAGCAGAACCTTGCTTTTATGCCAGAGGGATCTGACAGCTTACAGCTTTTGTTGATATATTTGCTCTTGGTTTTATAGGCTTTGGTTGGGCTGGGGTTTTAAAATCTTTGTAATATACTTTTTATTTTTCATGAACTGCCTTGATTGCCCTTACTGAGTAAGGAAGGCGGTCATACAACAAAATGAAACAATTCATTCACTCCCTCCTTTCACTCTGGAGGTTTTTCATGCATAGGCATGATTTGGTCCAGAAAGTAACTATTTGTTGTTGATCATTACCATGATTCAGTGTGTGCATGGTTTAAAACAGGGCAACCAGTCACATCCAGTGGGAGACCATGGTGGGGGTGGGGGTGGGGGCATCCAGGAATTGCCAGGAACACTATGGCTTTACTATGGTTTCACACCATTGGTCTAATGCAGGGGTCTGCAACCTGCGGCTCTCCAGATGTTCATAGACTACAAATCCCATCAGCCCCTGCCACCATGGCCAATTGGTCATGCTGGCAGGGGCTGATGGGATTTGTAGTCTATGAACATCTGGAGAGCCGCAGGTTGCAGACCTCTGGTCTAATGGCCATAAAATTTTCTCCTAAGGCTGCTCTGAATGGCAGAGCAAAACAGGAGCAGGGGCAGAGTTGGCAACCTTGGTTTAAAAGCATGTTGCAAAATACCCAATATCCTGGACTAAAAGTCCTTCTACTTTTCATTGAGAAAAAGGAGTAGTTTTGTTATTTTTTAAATTTTAGAATTTAGATAAATACCTTCAACATGTGGTTTCTTCACCCATAGGATACCAATGTCACCAGTCCTACAGCTTGGTGTCATTGCCCAGTGTTATTACTTTCTGTATCGATCAAATTAAAAATCCCATTAACTTGCCTTGATTCATTCAACTATCTATTTTGTCATTTTATACCAAATTCAGTCTAGGTCACAAATGAGTATTCTTTTATAAATAGCTGAAATTAACCACATTGTTTAAATTATTTGCTCTTTTCATGTCTTTGTTCTCTGATAAGATCGCTAATAGGTATAATTTTGTTACGGATTATGTCTTTGCTATTCCTGCCAAAACTTTTCTTTTATAATTTAAATCACAAAAGATCCAAGGTTGTCAACAGTAACAGTTCAATCCCATGCAGAGTCACTCTGATCTACATCCAATGAAATCAGCAGGCTCCATCTGGAGTAACTCTGGATAAGATTGCACTGAAAATCAGGAGAGGACAAGATCTCAGCTCTAAGTCTTCCCAACGCTTATCCTTCATTTAGACCAATTCCATAAACTGACCTTAAATAAGAGGTGAAATAATTCTAAATACTCTCTTCAAAGTGTTTTGTGGATCAGTTCATCAATATCACCTTTCACCCAACCCAGGTAACATTTCCCTAACTTAGTGGTAGAATTGAAATAACTTAACTGGTTGTTTACAAGCACCATTTTAACAACTGGTTCTGCCAAAGTGGTCCGAACCTGCTGAATCCCACCACTGCCTAACTATTATTTGAATGTCAAACCTGGAAAAAAAAAATCACCCAGACATCTTGATCTATTTTATGGCTGCAATGGGTCATAGGAACCATGCAACACTGTAATGTGAATAAGCTATCATCTTTTACATACATGCACATGAAACTGCTACAGCATAAGGTAAATACCAAAAACAAAGAACATGCAGAATGCATCTTTCTGGAGACAGACAAATGTGTGTGCTATGTGCCGTCAAGTGACTTCCAACTCATTGCAGCCCTGTGGATCTATGTCCTCCAAAACAAATACCCCCCTTTAAAACACTGATACAGGTATAATATATACCAGGGGAAAATAAAGAGAATGTGTACGCATTATGATTTTAATATCTAAATTCACTCTCCTCCTCAATCTCCTGCAGTTCTAAAAGCTCAAGGCAGTATTTTCTTAGGATGGTTATTAATGGTGGTGAATTTCTTCACAATGGGGATGAATAAGCCCCCTGTAAATCAGAACCATTATGGTCATTCCTGTAACGGGTTTCTGAATTCTTTGCAACTTATTCTGCGAAGGAACAAGCCTCCATGATCTGCTTACAGGTTAACCACCCTATAATTTTTAATGCCTTTTTTCCCTAGTGAAGAAATAATAATGCCACCAAACCTTTCACCTAGAATTAAAAATAAGGAATTTAATGCAAAAAAGAGAAAAAATAACAACAGTGGGAGAAAAAGAATTTTATGTATGTTGTATTTAAGCAAGGTACAAACAATCCATCTACCTTAACAGTCCTTCTCTTTCCAAATAAATAACATTCTCACCAATGTTAGGGTTGGTAAATGGAAAAAAAAATTCAGCCCTGGTTCGGATTCGGGTCCAGTTCGGGTGTATGGGGTCGGATCCCCCGATATCCGAGCCTGCCAGGCTCGGATACACCCGAATTTGCAGTGACATCCGAGATTCTCGGATGCGTTTTTATTTTTTTGCTGTTTTTTACGTTTTGGCTTGCAGGGGGCGCATTTTTAAAAGTATTGGCATGAAAATTTCAGGGTATCTTCATACTACTGTTCTGATTATGTCCCCCAAGTATGATGTAGTTTGGTTCGGGGGGGGCAACTTATGAACCCCCAAACAGGTGGCCCGTATCACTCATTGTTTCCAATAGGAGCCAATGGAAGATAGGGGCTATCTTTAAGGGTCCATAACTTGGGCTCCCCTGAACCAAACTGCCCCAAACGTGGGGTGCATGTTCAGGACAGTATTCTGAAGATACCCTGACATTTTCATGCCGATACCTTTAAAAATGTGCCCCCTGCAGGCACCCCAGGAATTTGCCCAAGATTCTGTGGTTTGCATTGAATTTTTTTCAATTGCTTTCAATTGGGGAATTCCTGGTGTGCCTGCAGGGGGCGCATTTGTAAAGGTATCGGCACCAAACTTTCAGGGTGTTTTTAAGACACTGTTCTGATCATGCACCCCAAGTTTGGTTTAGTCTGGTTCAGGGGGGCCCAAGTTATTGACCCCCAGACAGGTGGCCCATTATCACCCATTGTTTCCAATGGGAGCCAAAAAAGGCTATCTTTGAGGGTCCATAACTTGGGCCCCCCTGAACCAAACTGCACCAAACCTGGGGTGCATGATCAGAACAGTGTCTTAAAGACACCCGGAAAGTTTTGTGTCACTAGCTGGAAAACAATTCTTTTGGCAATTTCTTGGTGGTTGAACCTCTAGGAGCAGTGAGACAAACATTTTTAAGATATCAACACCAAACTTTCAGGATGTCATCAGGAGACTGTCCTAATGACACCCCCAAGTTTTGTGCAGTTTGGTTCAGGGGGGCAAAGTTATGGACTGTCAAAGGGGTAGGCACCATCTCCTTAGCTCCCATTGGAAAAATGGGGGAATAGCCCCCCCCCTTTGAGGATTCATAACATTGGCCCCCCTGAACCAAACTGCAGCAAACTTGGCGGGAATCATCAGGACATTCATCTGATGATGCCCTGAAATTTGGTGCCACTAGCTTTAAACCCAGAAACCTGGAAGGTTTGTCCGGACACCTGGGTGGTTTGTCCGGACACCTGGGGGGTTTGTCCAGACACCTGGGAGGTCTGTCCTGACATCTGGGAGGTCTGTCCAGACACCTGGGTGGTCTGTCCGGACACCTAGGAGGCCTGTACGGACACCTGGGAGGCCTGTCTGGACACCTGAAAGGTCTGTCCGGACACCTAGGTGGACCTCACAGACCTCACAGGTATCTGGAAAGGCCACCCAGATGTCCGGACAAACCACCCAGGTGTCCGGACAAACCTCCTAGGTGTCCGGACAGACCACCCAGGTGTCCGGACAGACCACCCAGGTGTCCAGAAAGACCACCCAGGTGTCCGGAAAGACAACACAGTTGTCCGGACAGACCACCCAGGTGTCCGGACAAACCTCCCCGGTGTCTGGACCTCCCAGGTGTCCGGACAAACCTCCCAGTTGTCCGGCCAAACCTCCCAGGTGGCCGGACAGACCTCCCAGGTGGCCGGACAGACCTCCCAGGTGGCCGGACAGACCTCCCAGGTGTCCGGAAAGACCACACAGTTGTCCGGTATACCATTCCAGGTGTCCGGACAAACTCTCCCCGTGTCTGGATTCCCAGGTACCGACACCTCCCAGGTGTCTGGACAAACCTTCCAGGTTTCCAGAAAGACCTCCCAGGGGTCCGGACAGACCTCACAGAAGTCAGGACAGACCTCCCAGACTTCCCAGGGTGTCCCAGGTGTCGGACAGACCTCCCCATGTGTGTCCCGGACCGAATCCTCACCAGGTGTCCGCACAGACCTCCCATGTGTCTTTGACAGACCAACCTCCCCCAGGGTGTCCTGACAGACAGCACTCCCAGGTGTCCGGACAGACCTCCCAGGTGGCCGGACAGATCTCCCAGGTGGCCGGACAGACCACCCAGGTTTATTTATTTATTTATTTATTTATTTTATTCGATTTTTATACCGCCCCATCCCCGAGGGGCTCTGGGCGGTGTACAGTATTTAAAACAGTGTAATTAAATAACATTTAAAAGCAGCGATAAAACTCCCAATACATTCTCAGTTTAAAGCCCAAGATTAAATTTAGATAAAAAATTCAAGATACAAAGATATAAAGTTATAAAGTGGCGCCCAGCTGCTCCACATTGTAAAAAAAAAACCCTCCCTCCCTAAGGTGGAGGGGGGGGCACATGGCGAGTCTCACGATGGTAGTTGTGGGCCCAGATGTTGAGGGCCAAGACGGGGCACTCATTGGCGGCTGGTTCCTCCAAAGGCCCGGCGGAACAGCTCCATCTTGCAGGTCTCTATGGAACTTCCTTAAGACCTAGGGCCCGGATAGCTGGAGGAAGGGCGCTCTACCAGGCCGGGGCCAGGGGCAGCGTCCTGGCCCGCGTGGAGGCTGGCCGCATTGCCGAGGGGCCAGGGACCACCAGTAGATTGGCTCTCCGCGGATCGAAGAGGCCGCCTAGGAACGATATGGGGTGATGCGGTCTCGAAGATACGATGGTCCCAGGTCAGGAATGGCCTTGGGGTCAATACCAGCACTTTGGGAAGATGATCCGGAACTCTACTGGAAGCTAATGGTGCTGCCGCAGCACAGGCTGGATGTGTTCACGAAGCTGGTGCTGCCCGTAAGCAGACGTGTTGCTGCATGTGGTGAACCAGTTTTAATCGCCGGATCAAACACAAGGGAAGGCCCGCCAGTAGAGCTAGAAGCTACAATAGTCAAGTTCCGAGATGATCAAGCATGGATCACCGAGGCTAGATCCGCTTCTGGAGAGGAAGGGGCTGCCAGTCGCCGGGCCTGACGGGAGGTGGAAAAAGGCAGCCCGCTGTAAGGGGCCACCTGGCTCTCCATTGAGAGAGATAAGTCCAGGTGGACTCCTTAGTTGCGAACGGAGGGGGTCAAAGCCAGTGTGACTCCCTCCCATACAAGCGGCTGGAAAGGCCCCTCCCCCCCCTCACGGCCCAGCCAGCAAGGATCTCCGCTCTTCGAGGGATTCAGTTTCAACCTGCTCTGTCACAGAACCAACCAGCTACCGCCTCCAAACAATGCTGTAGAGCCGCAGGGGCTGTAATGGCTGCTCCCCCCTCCATCAACAGAGAATGAGCTGAGTGTCATCAGCGAGATTGATGGCAGAGATCAGCCCAAAACTCCGCACCAACTGAGCAAGGGGTCGCATGTAGATGTTAAATAACAGTGGGGACAGTAATGCCCCCTGAGGCACACTGGCAGACAGAAGCGGGCACCTCCGGGAGGCTCTGGTCCCCGCACCTCACTTGCTGATTCCGGCCCCGGAGAAACGAGGTTATCCACTGAAGGACAGTGCCCCGCACTCCAGAGGCGGCCAGGCGGTGGGTCAAAAGATCGTGGTCGACCACATCAAACGCTGCGGTGAGATCTAACAACACCAGCAGCGCCGATCCGCCTTGGTCAAGCTGGATGCGGAGTGTGTCTGTGCCGGCGACGAGAACCGTCTCCGCCACATGCCCAGCACCGAAGCCGGACTGGAAGGGGTCAAAACCCGATGTGTCATCCAGAAAACCTTGAAGCTGCTCCAGCACCACTCTCTCAATTACCTTCCCCAGAAACGAAAGATTCGAAACGGGGCGGTAATTGGCCAGATCTCCTGGATCTAACGATGGTCTTTTTAAAAGTGGGTGGACCACTGCCTCCTTCAACCCATCCGGGAAGGTTCCTTGCTCAACAGAACCATTGATGATACTCAACAGATGGGGTCGTAACTCGGAAATTGCCAGACAGACCTCCCAGGTGGCCAGACAGACCTCCCAGGTGGCCAGACAGACCTCCCAGGTTGCTGGACAGATCTCCCAGGTGTCCGGACAGACTTCCCATGTGTCCGTAAAGACCTCCCTGGTGTCTGTACAGACCTCCCAGGTGGCCGGACAGACCTCCCAGGTGTCCGGACAGACCTCCCAGGCGTCCGGACAGACCTCCCAGGTTGCCGGACAGACCTCCCAGGTGGCCAGACAGACCTCCCAGGTGGCCGGACAGATCTCCCAGGTGGCCGGACAGACATCCCAGGTGGCTGGACAGACCTCCCAGGTGGCCGGACAGATCTCCCAGGTGTCCGTACAGACCTCCCAGGTTGCCAGACCTCCCAGGTGTCCGGACAGACCTCCCAGGTGTCCGGATAGAACTCCCAGGTAGCCGGACAGACCTCCCAGGTATCCGGACAGACCTCCCAGGTGGATGGACAGACCTCCCAGGAGTCCGGACAGAACTCCCAGGAGTCCGGACAGAACTCCCAGGTGTCCGGACAGATCTCCCAGGTGGCCGGACAAACCTCCCAGCTGGCCGGACAAACATCCCAGGTGTACGGACAGACCTCCCAGGTGGCCGAACAGACCTCCCAGGTGGCCGGAAAGACCTCCCAGGTGGCCGGACAGACCTCCCAGGTGTCCGGACAGACCTCCCATGTGTCCGGACAGAACTCCCAGGTGTCCGGACAGATCTCCCAGGTGGCCAGACAAACCTCCCAGCTGGCCGGACAAACATCCCAGGTGTCCGGACAGACCTCCCAGGTGGCCGGACAGATCTCCCAGGTGGCCGGACAGACCTCCCAGGTGTCCGGACAAACCTCCCAGGTGGCCGGACAAACCTCCCAGTTGTCCGGACTGAACTGCCAGGTGTCCGGACAGACCACAGAGTTGTCCGGACAGATCTCCCAGGTGGCCGGACAGACCTCCCAGGTGTCCAGACAAACCTCCCAGGTGGCCGGACAAACCTCCCAGGTGTCCGGACTGAACTGCCAGGTGTCCGGACAGACCACAGAGGTGTCCGGACAGACCTCGCAGGTGGCCGGAGAGATCTCCCAGGTGTCCGGACAGACCTCCCAGGTGTCCGGACAGATCTCCCAGGTGGCCGGACAGACCTCCCAGGTGGCCGGACAGACCTCCCAGGTGTCCGGACAAACCTCCCAGGTGGCCGGACAGACCTCCCAGTTGTCCGGACTGAACTGCCAGGTGTCCGGACAGACCACAGAGTTGTACGGACAGATCTCCCAGGTGGCCGGACAGACCTCCCAGGTGTCCAGACAAACCTCCCAGGTGGCCGGACAAACCTCCCAGGTGTCTGGACAAACCTCCCAGGTGTCCGGTCAGACCTCCAAGGTTGCCAGAAAGACCTCCCAGGTTGCTGGACAGATCTCCCAGGTGTCCGGACAGACCACCCAGGTGTCCGGAAAACCTCCCAGGTGCCCGGACAAACCCTCCAGGTTTCCAGAAAGACCTCCCAGGGGTCCGGACAGACCTCACAGAAGTCAGGACAGACCTCCCAGGTGTCCAGACACACCTCCCAGGTGTCCGGACAATCCTACCAGGTGTCCGTACAAACATCCCAGGAGTTCAGACTAACCTTCCAGGTTCCCAGCAAGACCTCACAGGTGTCCGGACAGACCTCCCAGGTGGCTGGACAGATCTCCCAGGTGTATTTACACTCCACCCAGGCTGCTGGACAGACCTCCCATGTGTCCGGACAGACCTCCCAGGTGTCCGGACAGACCACCCAGGTTCCTGGACAGATCTCCCAGGTGTCCGGACAGACCTCCCATGTGTCCGGACAGACCTCCCTGGTGTCCGGACAGACTCCCAGGTGTCCGGGACAGACCTTCCCAAGTGTCCTCGACATGCACCCCCCAGGCGTCCGACAGATTCCTCCCAGGGTAGTCCGGGACAAACCTCCCCGGTGTCTGGGACTCCTCCCAGGTGTCCGGACAAACCTTCCCAGAGTTGTCCGGCCAAACCTCCCAGGTAGGCCGGACATGTGACCTCCAGGTGGCCGGACAGACCTTCCCAGGTGGGCTCTTACAAGACCTCCCAGAGTATTCCGGAAAGAAGACCTCCCAGGCCCTGGACAGATCTCCCAGGTGGTCGGACAAACCTCCCAGCTAATGGACAAACATCCCAGAGTATCTAGACAGACTCTCCCAGGTGGCTCTAACAGACTCTACCAGGTGGCCGGAAAGACCTCCCAGGTGGCCTACAGAGTTCTTCCTGGTGTCCGGACAGACCTCCCATGTAACCGGACAGAACTCCCAGGATGGTCCTGACAGATCTCCCAGGTACAGACAAACCTCCCAGCTGGCCGGACAAACATCCCCAGGTGCACGAGATAAGCCTCCCAGAAGTCGAGGACAGACTCTCCCAGGTGGCCGGACAGACTCCTCCCCAGGTGTCCGAGGACAGACCTCCCAGGTGTCCGGATGAACCTCCCAGGTGGTTTGAGAAACTCGATTCTCCCCCAGTTGTCCGGACTGAACTGCCAGGTGTCCGGACAGACCACAGAGTTGTCCGGACAGACTCTCCCAGGTGGCTCAGACAAACCCTCCCAGGGTGGCCGGACAAACTCCTCCCAGGTGGGTGTCCGGACTGAACTGCCAGGTGTCCGGACAGACCACAGAGGTGTCCGGACAGACCTCGCGGGTGGCCGGAGAGATCTCCCAGGTGTCCGGACAGACCTCCCAGGTGGCCGGACAGCACCTTCCCAGGTGGCTCGGATTGCAGACCTCCCCAGGTGGCCGGACAGACCTCCCAGGTGTCCGGACAAACTCCTCCCAGGTGGGTGGGTCGACAAACCTCCCAGTTGTCCGGACTGAACTGCCAGGTGTCCGGACAGACCACAGAGTTGTACGGACAGATCTCCCAGGTGGCCGGACAGACCTCCCAGGTGTCCAGACAAACCTCCCAGGTGGCCGGACAAACCTCCCAGGTGTCTGGACAAACCTCCCAGGTTTCCGGTCAGACCTCCAAGGTTGCCAGACACACCTCCCAGGTTGCTGGACAGAACTCCCAGGTGTCCGGACAGACCACCCAGGTGTCCGGAAAACCTCCCAGGTGTCCGGACAAACCCTCCAGGTTTCCAGAAAGACCTCCCAGGGGTCCGGACAGACCTCACAGAAGTCAGGACAGACCTCCCAGGTGTCCAGACAGACCTCCCAGTTTTCCGGACAATCCTACCAGGTGTCCGTACAAACATCCCAGGTGTCCAGACTAACTTTCCAGGTTCCCAGCAAGACCTCACAGGTGTCCGGACAGACCTCCCAGGTGGCTGGACAGATCTCCCAGGTGGCCGGACAGACCACCCAGGTTGCTGGACAGATCTCCCAGGTGTCCGGACAGACCTCCCATGTGTCCGGACAGACCTCCCTGGTGTCCGTACAGACCTCCCAGGTGTCCGGACAGACCTCCCAAGTGTCCGGACAGACCTCCCAGGCGTCCGGACAGACCTCCCAGGTTGCCGGACAGACCTCCCAGGTGGCCGGACAGACCTCCCAGGTGGCCGGACAGACCTCCCAGGTGGCCGGACAGATCTCCCATGTGTCCGTACAGACCTCCCAGGTGGCCGGACAGACCTCCCAGTTGTCCGGACAGACCTCCCAGGTGTCCGGATAGAACTCCCAGGTAGCCGGACAGACCTCTCAGGTGGCCGGACAGACCTCTCCAGGTGGACTGGACAGACTCTCCCTGGTAGGTGGATCTGGACAGACTCTCCCAGGTGGGCTTCGAACAGGACTCTACCACGGTGGCCGGAACAGACTCTCCCAGGTGGCCGGACAGATCTCCCAGGGTAGGCCGGAAAGACCTCCCAGGTGGCCGGACACTTCCCACGATGACACTTCCCAGGTGGCTGGACATGACCTCCCAGGTGGCTGCCGGACAAAACTCCCAGGTGGCCGGACAAGACCTCCCAGTTGTCCTGACTGAACTGCCCAGGGTGTCCGGACAGACTCCCAGGTGTCCGGACAGACTTCCCAGGTGTCCGGACAGATTCTCCTCAGGTGTCCGGACAGACTCCCTCCCCAAATTGTCCAGACAGACTCTCCCAGGTGTGCCTTGAGGAGACCTCCAAGGTTGCCGGAGAGACCTCCAAGCTGGCCGGACAGACCTCCCAGGTGTCCAGAGACCTCCCAAGTGGCCGGACAGACCTCCCAGGTGGCCGGACAGACCTCCCAGGTGTCCAGACAGACCTCCCAGGTGGCCGAACAAATCCTTCCCAAGTGTCCTGACAGACCTCCCAGGTGGCCGGACAGACCTCCCAGGTTGCTGGACAGATCTCCCAGGTGTCCCGACAGACCACCCAGGCGTCCGGACAGACCTCCCAGGTGTCCTGACAAACCTTCCAGGTCTTTTTCCAGAAAGACCTCCCAGGGCCTGACAGACCTCACAGAAGTCAGTGACAGACCTCCCAGGTGTCCAGACAGACTCCCAGTTGTCCTGGACACATCTCTACCAGTGGTGTCCGCACAAACCTCCCAGGTGTCCGATGACTAACTCCCTTCCTTCCAGGTGGGTCCCTAGAAAGACCTCCCAGGTAGTCCTGACAGACTCCTCCCTCAGGTGGCCGGACAGATCTCCCAGGTGTCCTGGACAGACTCCTCCCATGTGTCCACAGACAGACCTCCTCCTGGTGTGTCCGGACAGACCTCCCTGGTGTCCTGTGACAGACTCCTCCCAGGGTGGCCGGACAGACCTCCCAGGTGTCCTGGACAGACTCCTCCCAAGTGTCGGGACAGATTCCTCCCAGGTGTGCCCCTGGACAGACTCCTCCCAGGTGGCTGCAGACAGACTCCTCCCAGGTGGCCGGACATTGTATCTCCCAGGTGGTCGGACAGACTCTCCTCCCAGGTGGCTGGACAGATTCTCCCAGTGGTGGTCTTCCAAGGCTCCGACAGACCTCCCCAGGTGGCCGGCACAGACCTCTCCAGGTGTCTGGACAGACTCCTCCCAGGTAGCCGGACAGATCTCCCAGGGTGGCCGGACAGATCTCCTCAGGTGGTCTGGACAGACCTGCCAGGTGTGCTCGGACAGACCTCCCAGGTGGACGGACAGACTTCCCAGGTGTCCTGGACAGAACTCCCAGGTGTCCTGGACAGACTCTCCCAGGTGGTCGGACAGACCTCCCAGGTGGCCAGAACTCCCAGGTGTCCTGACAGACTTCCCCAGGTGGCTGGACAGACTCTCCCAGGTGGCCGGACAGACCTCCCAGGTGGCCTGACAGACGCTCCCAGGTGGCTCGGACAGACCTCCCAGGTGTCCGACAGACCTCCCAAGTTGTCCGACAGAACTCCCAGGTGTCCTGGACAGACTCTTCCCAGGTGTCCGACAGACCTTCCCTCAGGTGGCCGGACAGACTCCTCCCAGTAGTGTCCGACAGACCTGCCAGGTGTCCGGACAAACCCTCCCATGTTGTCCGACAGACTCTCCCAGGTGTCCTGACAGACCTCCCAGCTGTGTCCTGGACAGACCCAGCGCAGAGGTAGCCGGACAGACCTTCCCAGGTGTCCGACAGACCTCCCGAGGTGGCTGGCTGAGACAGATCTCCAGGTGTCCGGACAAACCTTCCCAGCGTGTCCGGACAGACCTCCCAGGTGTCCGGACAGACTGCCATCCCATGTGTCCGGACAGTTATTCCTCCCAGGTGTCCGAACAGACCTCACAGGTGGCCGACAGACAGATCTTCCCAGGTGTCCGACAGACTCCTCCCAGGTGTCTTTAGGACAGACTCCTCCCAAGGGTGTCCAATGACAGACTCTCCCAGGTGTCCGTCCTGAAAGACCTCCCAGGTGTCCGGACAGATCTCCTCCCAGGTGTCCTGACAGCCTCTCCTCCAGGTGTCCGGACAGGATCTCCCAGGTGGCCGGAGAGATCTCTCCAGGTCCGACAGATTCCTCCCAAGCAGGTGTCCTGACAGACTCATCCCAGGTGTCCGGACAGACCTCCACAGGTGGCTGGACAGAGCCTCCCAGGCTGTCCGGACAGACTCTCCCAGGTGGGGTCGGACAGACCTCCCAGGGTGGCCGGACAGACTCCTCCCAGGTTGGCCGGACATTGACATTCTCCCAGGTGGTTGGACAGACATTCCCAGGTGTCCAGACAGACTCTCCCAGGTTTCCGGACAAGACCTTCCCAGGTGGACGGATAACGCCTTCCAGGTGACTGGACAGAACTCCCAGGGTCAGATGGACTCCCACGCTTCCGACAGAACATCCCAGGTGTCCGGACAGAGTCTCCCAGGAGTCCGGATACACCTCCCAGGTGTACAGAAAGACCTCCCAGGTGGCCGGACAGACCTCCCAGGTGTCCGGACAGACCTCCCAGGTGTCCGGACAGACCTCCCAGGTTTCCGGACAGACCTCCCAGGTGTCTGGACAGATCTCCCAGGTGGCCGGACAGACCTCCCAGGGGGCCGGACAGACCTCCCAGGGGGCGGACAAACCTCCCAAGGTGGGTCGGACAGGAGGCCCTCCCAGGTATCCTCGGACAGGACCTCCCAGGTGTCCGGACAGACCTCCCAGGTGTCCGGACAGACCCTCCCCCAGGTGGCCGGACAAACCTCCCAGGTGGGTCGGACAGACCTCTAGTTCGATTGAACTGGCCAGGGTGTCCAGACAGGACTCCCAGAGAGTTGTCCGACAGATCTCCCAGGTGGGCCGGACAGATTCTTCCCAGGTGTCCGGACAGACTCCTCCCAGGTGGCCGGACAGACCTCCCAGGTGGCCGGACAGACCTCCCAGGTGTCGGACAGACTCTCCCAGGTGTCCTGACAGATCTCCCAGGGTATCCTGGATAGATCTCCTGCGAGGGTGGCCGGACAGACCTCCCAGGTGGCCGGACAGACCTCCCAGATGTCCGGACAGACCTCTCAGGTGGCCGGACAGACCTCCCATGTGTCCAGACAGACCTCCCAGGTGTCCGGACAGACCTCACAGGTGTCCCGACAAACCTCACTGGTTTCCGGACAAACCTCCCAGGTGTCCGGACAAACCTCCCTGGTGGCCGGACAGACCTCCCAGGTGGCCGGACTGATCTCTCAGGTTGCCGGACAGACCTCCCAGGTTCTGGAACAGACTCTCCCAGGCTCTGGCCGGACAGATCTCCCAGGTGGCCCGGAAAGACCTCCCCAGGGCCGGACAGACTTCCTAGGTTGCCGGACAGACCTCCCTGTGTCAGGACAAACATCCCAGGTGTCTGACAGACCTCCCAGGTATCGACAGACCTCCCAGGTGTCTGGACAGACCTCCCAGGTGTCTGGACAGACCTCCCAGGTGGCCGGACAGACCTCCCAGGTGGCCAGAAAGACCTCCCAGGTGTCCGGACAGATCTCCCAGGTGGCCGGACAGACCTCCCAGGGAACCGGACAAACCTCCCAAGTTTCCGGATAGAACTCCCAGGTATCCGGACAGACCACCCAGGTGGCCGGACAGATCTCCCAGGTGGTCGGACAGACCTCCCAGGTGGCCGGACAGACCTCCCAGATGTGCGGACAGACCTCTCAGGTGGCCGGACAGACCTCCCATGTGTCCAGACAGACCTCCCAGGTGTCCGGACAGAACTCCCAGGTGTCCGGACAAACCTCACAGGTTTCCAGACAAACCTCCCAGGTGTCCGGACAAACCTCCCTGGTGGCCGGACAGACCTCAGAGGTGGCCGGACAGATCTCCCAGGTTGCCGGAAAGACCTCACAGGTGTCCGGACAGAACTCCCAGGTGTCCGGACAGATCTCCCAGGTGTCCGGACAGACCTCCCATGTGTCCGGACAGACCTCCCAGGTGTCCGGACAGACCTCCCAGGTGTCCGGACAGACCTCCAAGGTTGCCGGACAGATCGCCCCACGGTGGCCTGTGACAGGACCTCCTCCCAGGTGGCCGGACAGATCTCCCAGGGTGGCCTGACAGACTCTCCTCCCAGGTGGCCGGACAGATCTCCCAGGTGGCCGGACAGACCTCCCAGGTGGCCGACAGACCTCCCGAAGTGGCTCTGATAGAACTTCCCAGGTGTCCGGACAGACCTCCCAGGTGTCCGGACAGAACTCCAGGTGATCGATGGGACTCCCAGGTGGGTCCCAGGACAGACCTCCCCAGCTGGCCGGACAAACCTCACAAGTTTTCGGATAGAATTCCCAGGTATCCGGACAGACCTCCCCTAAAGGTCCCACAGACTCCTGCTCTCCTGGACAGACCTCCCAGGTGTCTGGACAGACCTCCCAGGTGGCCGGACACATCTCCCACGTGTCTGGACAGACCTCCCAGGTGTCCGGACAGAACTCCCAGGTATCCGGACAGACTTCCCCAGGTATCGGACAGCCTCCGGTATTCACGACAGACCTCCCAGAAGTACGGACAGACCCTGCCCATATGTCCGACACACACCTCCCAGGCAGGCAGACCAGACAAGGTGGCGGACAGGCCTCCCAGAGTGTCCGGACAGACCTCCCCTGCGGGCCGAAACAGGAGCCTCCCCAGGTGTCCTCGACAGGAACCTGCCCATGTGTGGCTCGGACTGACTCTCTCCCAGAGTGGCCCAGGACAGACCTCCCCAGGTGGCCGGACAGACCTCCCAGAGTGTCCTGGACAGACCTTCCAGGTGTCCGGACAGACTCCTCCCAGGTATCCGGATAGACTCCTCCTCTAGGTGGCCGGAGAAGACCCCTCCTAAGGTGGTCCGAAAGACCTCCCCACTTGTCCTATTTTGCATCCTTCCCAGAGTGGCCTCGACCTATCACCTAGGTGGCCAGGACAGACCTGCAACCCAGGTGTCCGGACAGATCCTCCCAGGGTGGTCGGACAAACAATCCCAGGTGTACTTTTATTGCACTCCCTCCCAGGTTTCCTGATAGAACTCCCCAGGTGTCCATACACACTCTTCCCAGGTGTCCTGACAAAGCCTCCCAGGAGTGGCCGGAAAGACTCCTCTCAGGTGTCCTGGACAGACTCTCCCAGAGTGGCTGGACAAAGGCCTCCCCAGGTGGCCGGACAGACCTCACCCAGGTGGCCGGGAAAGACCAACCAGGTGGCCGGACAAAAGACTTCCCAGGTAACTGACAGACATCCCAGGTGTAATGGACAAGACTCTCCCGAAGGTTTCCGGATAGAACTCCCCTAGGTGTCCGGACACACCTCCCAAGGTGTCCTGGACGAGCCTCCTCCCAGAGTGGCCGGACAGACTCTCCTTCCCAGGTGTCCACTGACTAGACCTCCCAGGTGGCCGGACAGCATCTCCCAGCAGTGTCTGGACAGACTCCTCCCTGGTACTGTGACAGACCTCTCAGGTGTCTGGACAGACCTCCCAGGTGGCCGGACAGACCTCCCAGGTTTCCAGACAGAACTCCCATTTCCGGACACACCTCCCAGGTGTCCGGACATACCTCCCAGGTGTCCGGACACACCTCCCACGTGTCCGGACATACCTCCCAGGTGTCCGGACAGACCTACCACGTGTCCGAACAGACCTCCCAGGTATCCGGACAGACCTCCCAGGTGCAGGACAGACTCTCCCCTGGTGCTGTCCGGACACTCTCCCACGGGTCGGACACACCTCCCAAAAGTCCTGACAGAACTCTACCATGTGTCCCAGGACAGAACTCCCAGGTAGCCGAATAACAGACCTCCTAGGCTTCCTGGGACAAGGACCTCCCAGGTATCCTGACACTCCACCCAGGTGGTCGGACAGAACTCCCCAGGTGTCCCGGATTAGTACTTCCCAGGTCCTCGATTAGACTCCTCCCAGGTGTCACGGACAGAGCTCCTCCTGACGGACAGACCTCCCAGGTGGCCCGGATGATCACCTCCCAGGGTGCGGACCTGACTGGACTCAACCAGAGTGGGTCGGATTAGATCTCACAGGTGTCCGGACAATCATCCCAGGTGTACGGACAGACCTCCAAGGTTTCCGGATAGAACACCCAGGTGTCCGGACAGACCTCCCAGGTGGCCGGAAAGACCTCCCAGGTGACCGGACAGACCTCCCTCAAAATGGACAAGACCTCCTAATGGTTCGGGGACAGACATCCCAGGTGGTCAGACAGACCTCCCAGTGGGCCGAGACAGACTCTTCCAGGTGGGATCTGACAGACCACCAAAATTGTCTGACTGAGAACTTCCCAGGTGGCCGGACAGACTCCCAAGTGGCCTGAGACAGAACTCCCATGTTCTTCCCATGTCCAGGACACATCTTCCTGGTAGCGGTCCGACAGACTCTCCCACGAGTCCATTCTCCCAGGTGTCCTGACAGACCTCCACCCACGGTAGCGAGGATGAATCTAGTGGCGAGACAGACCTCCCAGGTGGCCGGACTGACCTCCTAGGTTTTCGGACAGACCTCCCAGGTATCCGGACAGACCTCCCAGGTGGCCGGACAGATCTTCCCAGGGTGTCGGACCAGACCTACAGAAGTTAGCTCTGGACAGATCTCAGGTGGCTGGACAAACCTCCCAGGTGTCAGATCGAAAGATTCCCAGGTGTCCGGACAAGACCCTCCCAGGTGGCCAGGACAGGCCTCCCTGAGTGTCCGGACGAGATCTCCCAGGTGGCCGGACAGACCTCCCATATGTCCTGAAACACTCCCAGGAAAGACTCTCCCCAGAGTGTCCTGGACAGACCTCCCTGGTGGCCGGACAGATCCTGCCAGGTGTCCCGACAGATCCTGCCAGGTGGCTCTCAGGGACTGACCTCCCAGGTGTGTCCGGACAGACCTCTCCTGAAGTGGCCGGACAGACTTCCCAGGTATCCAGACAGGAGCCGCCAGGAGTTTCGGACAATCTACAAGGTATCATTTTAAACATCAGGTGTCCAGACTAGCCAGGTTCCCAGCAAGACCTCCCAGGAGTCCGGATTACACTCCCAGGTGTCCTGACAGACCTCCCAGATGGCGGACAGATATCACCCAGGTGCTAGATAGACCTCCCAGGGTGGGTTTTGATAGATCTCCCACGCACCGAAAGACCTCCCACTTGTCCGGACAGGACTCCTCCCAGGGTGGCCGGACTCCATCACCCAGGTGGGTCCCAGGACCAGGCCTCAACCAGGTGGGTTTGGACAGATCTCCCAGGTGTACTTATCAGACTCCTCCCAGGTTTCCGGATAGACCATCTCCCAGTTGTCCTGACACATCCCATCCCAGGTGTCCGGACAGAGGCCTCCCAGGTGGCCGGAAACACTCTCCCAGGTGTCCGTACAGACTCTGCTTCCGGATAGGAACTCCCAGGTGGCTCACCAGACCTCCTGGTGGGTGTCCGGACAGACCTCCCAGAGTGTCCTGACGAGCCTCCCAGGTGGCCGGACAGACCTCCCAGGTGTCCCGACAAAACTCCCAGGTGGCCACACACACCTCCCAGGAGCCCGGACAGACCTCCCTGGTGTCTCGTGACAGACTCTCCTGTGTCCTGACAGATCTCACCATGTCCCAGGACAAGACCTCCCAGGTATCCTGACAGACCTACCCAGGTGGCCAGACAGATTCCTCCCTGAGTGTCCGGACAGAACCTCCCACTGGCCTTGTCTGGACACACCTCCCAGGTAGCCGGACCCAGACCTCTCCAAGGTGGCACTGGACAGACCTCCCAGGTGGGCGGACAGACCTCCCAGGTGAGCGGACAGACCCTCCCCAGAGTGTCCGGACAGACCTCCCAGTGGCCCGAACAGACCTACCAGGTGGCGGAAAAGACTACCTCCCAGGGGGCCGGACAGATCTCCCAGAGGGCCGGAAAAGACCTTGCCTCCCAAGGTGGCGAGACAAGATCTCCCAGGAGTGGCGGGGACGGAGCCTCCCCAGGTGTGCGGACAGACCTCCCAGAGTGGCCGGACAAAACCTCCCAGTTATCCGGACTAGACTGCTCAGATGTCGGACAGACCTCCCAGGTTGCCCAGGTGTCTGGACAGACCTCCCAGGTGTCACGGGACGGAACCTCCCCAAAGGTTGCAGGACAAGACCTCCCCAGGTTGCCGGAGATACCTCCAAGGTTGCCGGAGAGACCTCCCAGCTGGCAGGAGTTAGACCTCCCAGGTGTCCAGACAGACCTCCCAGAAATGTGAGGACAGACCTCTGGGTAGCGGACAGACCTCCCAGGTGTCCAGACAGACCTCCCAGGTGGCCGAACAAACCTCCCAGGTGTCCGGTCAGACTTCCAAGGTTGCCGGACAGACCTCCCAGGGTGCTGGACAGATCTCCCCAGGTGTCGGACAGACCACTGAGTGTCTGGGCAAACCTCCCAGATGTCGAGACAAACCTTCCAGGTTCCAGAAGAAAGACCTCCCAGGGGTCTGGACAGAGACCTCACAGAAGTCAGGACAGACCTCCCAGGTGTCCAGACAGACCGCCCAGGTGTCCGGACAATCCTACCAGGTGTCCGCACAAACCTCCCAGGTGTACAGACTAACCTTCCAGGTTCCCAGAAAGACCTCCCAGGTGTCCGGACAGACCTCCCAGGTGGCCGGACAGATCTCCCAGGTGTCCGGACAGACCTCCCAGCTGTGTCGGACAAGACCTCCCCTAGTGTCATTACAGACCTCCCTGGTGTCATGACAGGGCCTCCCAGGTGGCGAGACAGACCTCCCAGGTGCGGACAGACCTCCCAGG
>NC_059432.1:27047158-27070384 GCF_021028975.2 Sphaerodactylus townsendi
CCGCAGGAGGGCAGTCCAGACACGCGGGGAGGCGTACGGACAGGCAGGGGGGCCGTCCAGACACGCAGGTAGGGCGTCTGGACCAGCAGGGGCATCCGGACATGCAGGTTTGGCCGGATTCCTGAGGAGGTCTGTCGGGCCACCTGGGAAATCTGTCCGGTCACCTGGGAGGTCTGTCCGGACATGTGGGAGGTCTGTCCGGACACCTGGGAGGTCAGTCCGGCCAACTGGGAGGTGTGTCCGGACACCTGGGATTTCTATCGGAAACCTTGGAGGTCTGTCCGGCCACCTGGGATGTTTGTCCAGACACCTGGGAGGTCTGTCCGGCCACCTGGGAGGTCTGTCCGGCCACCTGGGAGGTCTGTCCGGCCACCTGGGAGGTCTGTCCGGACACCTGGGAGGTCTGTCCGGACACCTGGGAGGTCTGTCCGGCCACCTGGGAGGTCTGTCCGGCCACCTGGGAGGTCTGTCTGGCCACCTGGGAGGTCTGTCCGGCCACCTGGGAGGTCTGTCCGGACACCTGGGAGGTCTGTCCGGCCACCTGGGAGGTCTGTCCGGACACCTGGGAGGTCTGTCTGGACACCTGGGAGGTCTGTCCGGCCACCTGGGAGGTCTGTCCGGACACCTGGGAGGTCTGTCCGGCCACCTGGGAGGTCTGTCCGGCCACCTGGGAGGTCTGTCCGGCCACCTGGGAGATCTGTCCGGCCACCTGGGAGGTCTGTCCGGCCACCTGGGAGGTCTGTCCGGCCACCTGGGAGGTCTGTCCGGACACCTGGGAGGTCTGTCCGGACACCTGGGAGGTCTGTCCGGACACCTGGGAGGTCTGTCCGGACACCTGGGAGGTCTGTCCGGACACCTGGGAGGTCTGTCCGGCCACCTGGGAGGTCTGTCCGGCCACCTGGGAGATCTGTCCGGCCACCTGGGAGGTCTGTCCGGCCACCTGGGAGGTCTGTCCGGCCACCTGGGAGGTCTGTCCGGCCACCTGGGAGGTCTGTCCGGACACCTGGGAGGTCTGTCCGGCCACCTGGGAGGTCTGTCCGGACACCTGGGAGGTCTGTCCGGACACCTGGGAGGTCTGTCCGGCCACCTGGGAGATCTGTCCGGCAACTTGGGAGGTCTGTCCGGCCACCTGGGAGGTTTGTCGGGCCACCTGGGTTGTTTGTCCGGACACCTGGGAGATCTGTCCGGCCACCTGGGAGGTCTGTCCGGCCACCTGGGAGGTCTGTCCGGCCACCTGGGAGGTCTGTCCGGCCACCTGGGAGGTCTGTCCGGCCACCTGGGAGGTCTGTCCGGCCACCTGGGAGGTCTGTCCGGCCACCTGGGAGGTCTGTCCGGCCACCTGGGAGATCTGTCCGGCCACCTGGGAGGTCTGTCCGGCCACCTGGGAGGTCTGTCCGGCCACCTGGGAGGTCTGTCCGGCCACCTGGGAGATCTGTCCGGCCACCTGGGAGGTCTGTCCGGCCACCTGGGAGGTCTGTCCGGCCACCTGGGAGGTCTGTCCGGCCACCTGGGAGGTCTGTCCGGACACCTGGGAGGTCTGTCCGGACTCCTGGGAGGTCTGTCCATCCACCTGGGAGGTCTGTCCGGCTACCTGGGAGGTCTGTCCGGCTACCTGGGAGGTCTGTCTGGATACCTGGAAGTTCTGTCCGGCCACCTGGGAAATCTGTCCGGCCACCTGGGAGGTCTGTCCGGCCACCTGGGAGGTCTGTCCGGCCACCTGGGAGGTCTGTCCGGCCACCTGGGAGGTCTGTCCGGACACCTGGGAGGTCTGTCCGGCCACCTGGGAGGTCTGTCCGGACACCTGGGAGGTCTGTCCGGACACCTGGGAGGTCTGTCCGGACACCTGGGAGGTCTGTCCGGACACCTGGGAGGTCTGTCCGGACCCCTGGGAGATCTGTCCGGACACCTGGAAGGTCTGTCCGGACACCTTGGAGATCTGTCCGGCTACCTGGGAGGTCTGTCCGGCTACCTGGGCGGTCTGTCTGGATACCTGGAAGTTCTGTCCAGACACCTGGGAGGTTTTTCCGGAAACCTGGGAGATCTGTCCGGCCACCTGGGAGGTCTGTCTGGCCCCCTGGGAGGTCTGTCCGGCCACCTGGGAGGTCTGTCCGGACACCTGGGAGGTCTGTCCGGCCACCTGGGAGGTCTGTCCGGACACCTGGGAGGTCTGTCCGGACACCTGGGAGGTCTGTCCGGACACCTGGGAGGTCTGTCCGGCCACCTGGGAGGTCTGTCCGGCCACCTGGGAGGTCTGTCCGGCCACCTGGGAGGTCTGTCCGGCCACCTGGGAGGTCTGTCTGGCCACCTGGGAGGTCTGTCCGGACACCTGGGAGGTCTGTCCGGCCACCTGGGAGGTCTGTCCGGACACCTGGGAGGTCTGTCCGGACACCTGGGAGGTCTGTCCGGCCACCTGGGAGGTCTGTCCGGCCACCTGGGAGGTCTGTCCGGCCACCTGGGAGGTCTGTCCGGACACCTGGGAGGTCTGTCCAGACACCTGGGAGGTCTGTCCGGACACCTGGGAGGTCTGTCCGGACACCTGGGAGGTCTGTCCGGCCACCTGGGTGGGTGTCCGGATACCTGGGAGGTCTGTCCGGAAACCTGGGAGGTCTGTCCGGCCACCTGGGAGGTCTGTCCGGCCACCTGGGAGATCTGTCCGGCCACCTGGGAGGTCTGTCCGGCCACCTGGGAGGTCTGTCCGGACACCTGGGAGGTCTGTCCGGACACCTGGGAGGTCTGTCCGGCCACCTGGGAGGTCTGTCCGGACACCTGGGAGGTCTGTCCGGACACCTGGGAGATCTGTCCGGACACCTGGGAGGTCTGTCCGGCCACCTGGGAGATCTGTCCGGCCACCTGGGAGGTCTGTCCGGACACCTGGGAGGTCTGTCCGGACACCTGGGAGGTCTGTCCGGCCACCTGGGAGATCTGTCCGGCCACCTGGGAGGTCTGTCCGGCCACCTGGGAGATCTGTCCGGCCACCTGGGAGGTCTGTCCGGACACCTGGGAGGTCTGTCCGGCCACCTGGGAGATCTGTCCGGCCACCTGGGAGGTCTGTCCGGACACCTGGGAGATCTGTCCGGCCACCTGGGAGGTCTGTCCGACACCTGGGAGGTCTGTCCGGCCACCGGGGAGGTCTGTCCGGCCACCGGGGAGGTCTGTCCGGCCACCTGGGAGGTCTGTCCGGACACCTGGGAGGTCTTTCCGGCCACCTGGGAGGGCTGTCCAGACACCTGGGAGGTTGTCCGGACACCTGGGAGGTCTTTCCGGCAACCTGGGAGGTCTTTCCGGCCCCCCTGAAGGTCTGTCCGGCCACCTGGGATGTCTGTCCGGACACCTGGGAGGTCTGTCCGGCCACCTGGGAGGTCTGTCCGGACACCTGGGAGGTCTGTCCGGCCACCTGGGAGGTCTGTCCGGCCACCTGGGAGGTCTGTCCGGCCACCTGGGAGGTCTGTCCGGCCACCTGGGAGATCTGTCCGGCAACCTGGGAGGTCTGTCCGGCCACCTGGGAGGTCTGTCCGGACACCTGGGAGGTCTGTCCGGACACCTGGGAGATCTGTCCGGCCACCTGGGAGGTCTGTCCGGCCACCTGGGAGATCTGTCCGGACACCTGGGAGGTCTGTCCGGCCACCTGGGAGGTCTGTCCGGACACCTGGGAGGTCTGTCCGGACACCTGGGAGGTCTGTCCGGCCACCTGGGAGGTCTGTCCGGCCACCTGGGAGGTCTGTCCGGACACCTGGGAGATCTGTCCGGCCACCTGGGAGGTCTGTCCGGCCACCTGGGAGGTCTGTCCGGACACCTGGGAGGTCTGTCCAGCCACCTGGGAGGTCTGTCCGGACACCTGGGAGGTCTGTCCGGCCACCTGGGAGGTCTGTCCGGACACCTGGGAGGTCTGTCCGGCCACCTGGGAGGTCTGTCCGGACACCTGGGAGGTCTGTCCGGACACCTGGGAGGTCTGTCCGGCCACCTGGGAGGTCTGTCCGGCCACCTGGGAGGTCTGTCCGGACACCTGGGAGGTCTGTCCGGACACCTGGGAGGTCTGTCCGGACACCTGGGAGGTCTGTCCGGACACCTGGGAGGTCTGTCCAGACACCTGGGAGGTCTGTCCGGCCACCTGGGAGGTCTGTCCGGCCACCTGGGAGGTCTGTCCGGCCACCTGGGAGGTCTGTCCGGCCACCTGGGAGATCTGTCCGGCCACCTGGGAGGTCTGTCCGGCCACCTGGGAGGTCTGTCCGGCCACCTGGGAGGTCTGTCCGGCCACCTGGGAGGTCTGTCCGGCCACCTGGGAGGTCTGTCCGGACACCTGGGAGGTCTGTCCGGCCACCTGGGAGATCTGTCCGGACACCTGGGAGGTCTGTCCGGCCACCTGGGAGGTCTGTCCGGACACCTGGGAGGTCTGTCCGGCCACCTGGGAGATCTGTCCGGCCACCTGGGAGGTCTGTCCGGCCACCTGGGAGGTTTGTCCGGACACCTGGGAGGTCTGTCCAGCCACCTGGGAGATCTGTCCGGCCACCTGGGAGGTCTGTCCGGCCACCTGGGAGGTCTGTCCGGCCACCTGGGAGGTCTGTCCGGCCACCTGGGAGGTCTGTCCGGCCACCTGGGAGATCTGTCCGGACACCTGGGAGATCTGTCCAGACACCTGGGAGGTCTGTCCGGACACCTGGGAGGTCTGTCCGGACACCTGGGAGGTCTGTCCGGCCACCTGGGAGGTCTGTCCGGCCACCTGGGAGGTCTGTCCGGCCACCTGGGAGGTCTGTCCGGACACCTGGGAGATCTGTCCGGCCACCTGGGAGGTCTGTCCGGACACCTGGGAGATCTGTCCGGCCACCTGGGAGGTCTGTCCGGCCACCTGGGAGGTCTGTCCGGACACCTGGGAGGTCTGTCCGGACACCTGGGAGGTCTGTCCGGCCACCTGGGAGGTCTGTCCGGCCACCTGGGAGGTCTGTCCAGACACCTGGGAGATCTGTCCGGCCACCTGGGAGGTCTGTCCGGCCACCTGGGAGGTCTGTCCGGACACCTGGGAGGTCTGTCCAGCCACCTGGGAGGTCTGTCCGGCCACCTGGGAGGTCTGTCCGGACACCTGGGAGGTCTGTCCGGACACCTGGGAGATCTGTCCGGACACCTGGGAGGTCTGTCCGGCCACCTGGGAGGTCTGTCCGGACACCTGGGAGGTCTGTCCGGACACCTGGGAGGTCTGTCCGGCCACCTGGGAGGTCTGTCCGGCCACCTGGGAGGTCTGTCCGGACACCTGGGAGGTCTGTCCGGCCACCTGGGAGGTCTGTCCGGACACCTGGGAGGTCTGTCCGGCCACCTGGGAGGTCTGTCCGGACACCTGGGAGGTCTGTCCGGACACCTGGGAGGTCTGTCCGGCCACCTGGGAGGTCTGTCCGGCCACCTGGGAGGTCTGTCCGGCCACCTGGGAGATCTGTCCGGCCACCTGGGAGGTCTGTCCAGACACCTGGGAGGTCTGTCCGAACACCTGGGAGGTCTGTCCGGCCACCTGGGAGGTCTGTCCGGCCACCTGGGAGGTCTGTCCGGCCACCTGGGAGGTCTGTCCGGACACCTGGGAGGTCTGTCCGGCCACCTGGGAGGTCTGTCCGGACACCTGGGAGGTCTGTCCGGCCACCTGGGAGGTCTGTCCGAACACGTGGGAGGTCTGTCCGGCCACCTGGGAGGTCTGTCCGGCCACCTGGGAGGTCTGTCCGGCCACCTGGGAGATCTGTCCGGCCACCTGGGAGGTCTGTCCGGCCACCTGGGAGATCTGTCCGGACACCTGGGAGGTCTGTCCGGCCACCTGGGAGGTCTGTCCGGACACCTGGGAGGTCTGTCCGGACACCTGGGAGATCTGTCTGACAGCTACCTGGAAGGTCTGTCCGCCCCTCTGGGAGGTCTGTCCGGCCACCTGGGAGGTCTGTCCGGCCACCTGGGAGGTCTGTCCGGCCACCTGGGAGGTCTGTCCGGCCACCTGGGAGGTCTGTCCGGACACCTGGGAGGTCTGTCCGGACACCTGGGAGGTCTGTCCGGACACCTGGGAGGTCTGTCCGGACGCCTGGGAGGTCTGTCCGGACGCCTGGGAGGTCTGTCCGGCCACCTGGGAGGTTTGTCCGGACACCTGGGAGGTCTGTCCAGCCACCTGGGAGATCTGTCCGGCCCCATGGGAGGTCTGTCCAGACACCTTGAAGGTCTGTCCGGCCACATGGGAGGTCTGTCCGGACACCTGGGAGGTCTGTCCGGCCACCTGGGAGGTCTGTCCGGCCACCTGGGAGATCTGTCCAGCCACCTGGGAGGTCTGTCCGGCCACCTGGGAGATCTGTCCGGCCACCTGGGAGGTCTGTCCGGCCACCTGGGAGGTCTGTCCAACCACCTGGGAGGTCTGTCCGGACACCTGGGAGGTCTGTCCGGCCACCTGGGAGGTCTGTCCGGCCACCTGGGAGGTCTGTCCGGCCACCTGGGAGATCTGTCCGGCCACCTGGGAGATCTGTCCGGCCACCTGGGAGGTCTGTCCGGACACCTGGGAGATCTGTCCGGACACCTGGGAGGTCTGTCCGGCCACCTGGGAGGTCTGTCCGGCCACCTGGGAGATCTGTCCGGACACCTGGGAGGTCTGTCCGGCCACCTGGGAGGTCTGTCCAGACACCTGGGAGGTCTGTCCGGACACCTGGGAGGTCTGTCCGGACACCTGGGAGGTCTGTCCGGCCACCTGGGAGGTCTGTCCGGCCACCTGGGAGGTCTGTCCGGCCACCTGGGAGATCTGTCCGGACACCTGGGAGGTCTGTCCGGCCACCTGGGAGGTCTGTCCGGACACCTGGGAGGTCTGTCCGGACACCTGGGAGGTCTGTCCGGACACCTGGGAGGTCTGTCCGGCCACCTGGGATGTTTGTCCGGACACCTGGGAGGTTTGTCCGGCCACCTGGGAGGTCTGTCCGGCCACCTGGGAGATCTGTCCGGCCACCTGGGAGGTCTGTCCGGCCACCTGGGAGGTCTGTCCGGACACCTGGGAGGTCTGTCCGGACACCTGGGAGATCTGTCCGGCCACCTGGGAGGTCTGTCCGGACACCTGGGAGGTCTGTCCGGACACCTGGGAGATCTGTCTGGCCACCTGGGAGGTCTGTCCGGCCACCTGGGTGATCTGTCCGGCCACCTGGGAGGTCTGTCCGGACACCTGGGAGGTCTGTCCGGACACCTGGGAGGTCTGTCCGGACACCTGGGAGGTCTGTCCGGACACCTGGGAGTTCTGTCCGGACACCTGGGAGGTCTGTCCGGACACCTGGGAGGTCTGTCCGGCCACCTGGGAGGTCTGTCCGGCCACCTGGGAGGTCTGTCCGGCCACCTGGGAGGTCTGTCCGGCCACCTGGGAGATCTGTCCGGACACCTGGGAGGTCTGTCCGGAAACCTGGGAGGTCTGTCCGGCCACCTGGGAGGTCTGTCCGGCCACCTGGGAGGTCTGTCCGGACACCTGGGAGGTCTGTCCGGCCACCTGGGAGGTCTGTCCGGCCACCTGGGAGGTCTGTCCGGCCACCTGGGAGATCTGTCCGGCCACCTGGGAGGTCTGTCCGGCCACCTGGGAGTTTTATCCGGCCACCTGGGAGGTCTGTCCGGCCACCTGGGATGTCTGTCCGGCCACCTGGGAGGTCTGTCCGGCCACCTGGTAGGTCTGTCCGGCCACCTGGGAGGTCTGTCCGGCCACCTGGGAGGTCTGTCCGGCCACCTGGGTTGTTTGTCCGGACACCTGGGAGATCTGTCCGGACACCTGGGAGATCTGTCCGGCCACCTGGGAGGTCTGTCCGGACACCTGGGAGGTCTGTCCGGCCACCTGGGAGGTCTGTCCGGCCACCTGGGAGGTCTGTCCGGACACCTGGGAGGTCTGTCCGGACACCTGGGAGATCTGTCCGGCCACCTGGGAGGTCTGTCCGGCCACCTGGGAGGTCTGTCCGGCCACCTGGGAGATCTGTCCGGACACCTGGGAGATCTGTCCGGCCACCTGGGAGGTCTGTCCGGCCACCTGGGAGGTCTGTCCGGCCACCTGGGAGTTCTGTCCGGCCACCTGGGAGGTCTGTCCGGCCACCTGGGAGGTCTGTCCGGCCACCTGGGAGGTCTGTCCGGCCACCTGGGAGGTCTGTCCGGACACCTGGGAGGTCTGTCCGGCCACCTGGGAGGTCTGTCCGGCCACCTGGGAGGTCTGTCCGGACACCTGGGAGGTCTGTCCGGACACCTGGGAGGTCTGTCCGGCCACCTGGGAGTTCTGTCCGGCCACCTGGGAGGTCTGTCCGGCCACCTGGGAGGTCTGTCCGGACACCTGGGAGGTCTGTCCGGCCACCTGGGAGGTCTGTCCGGCCACCTGGGAGGTCTGTCCGGCCACCTGGGAGGTCTGTCCGGCCACCTGGGAGATCTGTCCGGCCACCTGGGAGGTCTGTCCGGACACCTGGGAGGTCTGTCCGGACACCTGGGAGGTCTGTCCGGCCACCTGGGAGATCTGTCCGGCCACCTGGGAGGTCTGTCCGGACACCTGGGAGGTCTGTCCGGCCACCTGGGAGATCTGTCCAGCCACCTGGGAGGTCTGTCCGGCCACCTGGGAGGTCTGTCCGGCCACCTGGGAGGTCTGTCCGGCCACCTGGGAGATCTGTCCGGCCACCTGGGAGGTCTGTCCGGACACCTGGGAGGTCTGTCCGGCCACCTGGGAGGTCTGTCCGGCCACCTGGGAGATCTGTCCGGCCACCTGGGAGGTCTGTCCGGACACCTGGGAGTTCTGTCCGGCCACCTGGGAGGTCTGTCCGGCCACCTGGGAGGTCTGTCCGGCCACCTGGGAGGTCTGTCCGGCCACCTGGGAGGTCTGTCCGGCCACCTGGGAGGTCTGTCCGGCCACCTGGGAAGTCTGTCCGGCCACCTGGGAGGTCTGTCCGGCCACCTGGGAGGTCTGTCCGGCCACCTGGGAGGTCTGTCCGGCCACCTGGGAGGTCTGTCCGGCCACCTGGGAGGTATTTCCGGAAACCTGGGAGATCTGTCCGGTCACCTGGGAGGTCTGTCCGGCCACCTGGGAGGTCTGTCCGGCCACCTGGGAGATCTGTCCGGCCACCTGGGAGGTCTGTCCGGACACCTGGGAGGTCTGTCCGGACACCTGGGAGGTCTTTCCGGCCACCTGGGAGGTCTGTCCGGCCACCTGGGAGGTCTGTCCGGCCACCTGGGAGGTCTGTCCAGCCACCTGGGAGGTCTGTCCGGCCACCTGGGAGGTCTGTCCGGACACCTGGGAGGTCTGTCCGGACACCTGGGAGGTCTGTCCGGCCACCTGGGAGGTCTGTCCGGCCACCTGGGAGATCTGTCCGGCCACCTGGGAGGTCTGTCCGGCCACCTGGGAGGTCTGTCCGGCCACCTGGGAGATCTGTCTGGCCACCTGGGAGGTCTGTCCGGCCACCTGGGAGGTCTGTCCGGCCACCTGGGAGATCTGTCCGGCCACCTGGGAGGTCTGTCCGGCCACCTGGGAGGTCTGTCCGGCTACCTGGGAGGTCTGTCCGGACACCTGGGAGGTCTGTCCGGACACCTGGGAGGTCTGTCCGGACACCTGGGAGGTCTGTCCGGACACCTGGGAGGTCTGTCCGGACACCTGGGAGGTCTGTCCAGACACCTGGGAGTTCTGTCCGGCCACCTGGGAGGTCTGTCCGGACACCTGGGAGGTCTGCCCGGACACCTGGGCAACCTGGGAGGTCTGGGCAACCTGGGAGGTCTGACCGGACACCTGGGAGGTCTGTCCGGCCACCTGGGAGGTCTGTCCGGCCACCTGGGAGGTCTGTCTGGACACCTGGGAGGTCTGTCCGGACACCTGGGAGTTCTGTCCGGCCACCTGGGAGGTCTGTCCGGACACCTGGGAGTTCTGTCCGGACACCTGGGAGGTCTGTCCGGCCACCTGGGAGGTTTATCCGGACACCTGGGATGTTTGTCCGGCCAGCTGGGAGGTTTGTCTGGCCACCTGGGAGATCTGTCCGGACACCTGGGAGTTCTGTCCAGCAACCTGGGAGGTCTGTCCGTCCACCTGGGAGGTCTGTCCGTCCACCTGGGAGGTCTGTCCGGCCACCAGGGAGGTCTGTCCGGACACCTGGGAGGTCTGTCCGGCCACCTGGGAGGTCTGTCCGGACACCTGGGAGGTCTGTCCGACACCTGGGGAGGATCTGTCGGACACCTGGGAGGTCTGTCCGGACACCTGGGAGGTCTGTCCGGCCACCTGGGATCTGTCCAGACACCTGGGAGGAGTCTGTCCAACACCTGGGAGGTCTGTCGGACACCTGGGAGTCTGTCCGGCCACCTGGGAGGTCTGTCCGGCAACCTGGGAGGTCTGTCGGCAACCTGGGAGGTCTGTCCGGCCACCTGGGAGGAAAGTCTGGCAACCTGGGAGGTCTGTCCAGCCACCTGGGAGGTCTGTCCGGACACCTGGGAGGTCTGTCCGGACACCTGGGAGGTCTGTCCGGCCACCTGGGAGGTCTGTCCAGTCACCTGGGAGATCTGTCCGGACACCTGGGAGGTCTGTCCGGAAACCTGGGAGGTCTGTCCGGCCAGCTGGGAGGTTTGTCCGGAAACCTGGGAGGTCTGTCTGGACAACTGGGAGGTCTGTCCAGCTACCTGGGAGTTCTATCCGGACACCTGGGAGGTCTGTCCGGACACCTGGGTGGTTGTCCGGACACCTGGGAGGTCTGTCCGGACGCCTGGGAGGTCTGTACGAACACCAGGGAGGTCTGTCCGGACACGTGGGAGGTCTGTCCGGCCCCCCAGAAGGTCTGTCCATCCACCTGGGAGGTCTGTCCGAACACGTAGGAGGTCTGTCCGGCCACCTGGGTGATCTGTCCGGCCACCTGGGAGGTCTGTCCGGACACCTGGGAGGTCTGTCCGGCCACCTGGTTGGTCTGTCCGGCCACCTGGGTGATCTGTCCGGCCACCTGGGAGGTCTGTCCGGACACCTGGGAGGTCTGTCCGGACACCTGGGAGGTCTGTCCGGACACCTGGGAGGTCTGTCCGGACACCTGGGAGGTCTGTCCGGACACCTGGGAGGTCTGTCCGGACACCTGGGAGGTCTGTCCGGACACCTGGGAGGTCTGTCCGGCCACCTGGGAGGTCTGTCCGGACACCTGGGAGGTCTGTCCGGCCACCTGGGAGGTCTGTCCGGACACCTGGGAGGTCTTTCCGGCCACCTGGGAGGTCTGTCCGGACACCTGGGAGTTCTGTCCGGACACCTGGGAGGTCTGTCCGGCCACCTGGGAGGTCTGTCCGGCCACCTGGGAGGTCTGTCCGCACATCTGGGAGGTCTGTCCGGCCACCTGGGAGGTCTGTCCGGCCACCTGGGAGATCTGTCCGGCCACCTGGGAGGTCTGTCCGGCCACCTGGGAGGTCTGTCCGGACACCTGGGAGGTCTGTCCGGCCACCTGGGAGGTCTGTCCGGACACCTGGGAGGTTTGTCCGGACACCTGGGAGGTCTGTCCGGACACCTGGGTGGTTGTCCGGACACCTGGGAGGTCTGTCCGGACGCCTGGGAGGTCTGTCCGGACGCCTGGGAGGTCTGTCCGGCCACCTGGGAGGTTTGTCCGGACACCTGGGAGGTCTGTCCGGACACCTGGGAGGTCTGTCCGGAAACCTGGGAGGTCTGTCCGGCCAGCTGGGAGGTTTGTCCGGAAACCTGGGAGGTCTGTCCGGACAACTGGGAGGTGTGTCCGGCCACCTGGGAGGTCTGTCCAGCCACCTGGGAGGTCTGTCCGGCCACCTGGGAGATCTGTCCGGCCACCTGGGAGGTCTGTCCGGCCACCTGGGAGGTCTGTCCGGCCACCTGGGAGGTCTGTCCGGACACCTGGGAGGTCTGTCCGGACACCTGGGAGGTCTGTCCGGACACCTGGGAGGTCTGTCCGGCCACCTGGGAGGTCTGTCCGGCCACCTGGGAGGTTTGTCCGGACACCTGGGAGGTCTGTCTGGAAACCTGGGAGGTCTGTCCGGCAACCTGGGAGGTCTGTCCGGACACCTGGGAGGTCTGTCCGGACACCTGTGAGGTCTGTCCGGAAACGTGGGAGGTCTTTCCGGCCACCTGGGAGGTCTGTCTGGACACCTGGGAGTTCTGTCCGGACACTTGGGATGTTTGTCCGGACACCTGGGAGGTCTGTCTGGCCACCTGGGAGGTCTGTCCGGACACCTGGGAGGTCTGTCCGGACACCTGGGAGATCTGTCCGGCCACCTGCGAGGTCTGTCCGGACACCTGGCAGTTCAGTCCGGACACCTGGGAGGTTTGTCCGGCCACCTGGGAGGTTTGTCCGGCCCCCTGGGAGGTCTGTCCGGCCCCCTGGGAGGTCTGTCCAGCCACCTGGGAGGTCTGTCCGGACACCTGGGTGGTCTGTCCGGATACCTGGGAGGTGTGTTTGGAAACCTGGGAGCGTGTCCGAACACCTGGGAACCGTGTCCGGACACCTCGGAGCGTGTCCGGACACCTGGGAGGCGTGTCTGGACACCTGGGAGCATTTCCGGACACCTGGGAGGCGTGTCCGGCCACTTGGGTGGCGTGTCTTGCCACATGGGAGGCGTGTTCGAAAACCTGGGAGACTTGTCCGTCCACATAGGTGGCGTGTTCGAACACCTGGGAGGCTTGGCCGGCCCCCTGGGAGGCGTGTCCAGCCACCTGGGAGGCGTGTCCGGCCACCTTGGAGCCGTGTCCGGACACGTGGGTGGCATGTCCGGACACCTGGGAGGCGTGTCCGGCCACCTGGGAGGTCTGTTGGGACACCTGGGATGTCTGTCCGGAAACCTGGGAGGTCTGTCCAGATACCTGGGAGGTCTGTCCGGAAACCTGGTAGGTCTGTCCGGACACCTGGGAGGTTGTATGGACACCTGGGAGGTCTGTCCGGACACCTGGGATGTCTGTCCGGCCACCTGGGAGTTCTGTCCGGACACCTGGGAGTTCTGTCCGGACACCTGGGAGGCCTGTCCGGACACCTGGGAGGTCTGTCCGGCCACCTGGGAGGTCTGTCCGGCCACCTGGGAGGTCTGTCCGGCCACCTGGGAGGTCTGTCCTGCCACCTGGGAGGTCTGTCCGGCAACCTGGGAGGTCTGTCCGAACACCTGGGAGATTGTCCAGACACCTGGGAGGTCTGTCCGGCCACCTGGGAGGCCTCTGCGGACACCTGGGAGGCTTGTCCGGACACATGGGAGGTCTGTCCGGACACCTGGGAGGTCTGTCCGCCACCTGGGAGGCGTCTGTCATGTCCGCCACCTGGGAGGTGTGTCCGACACCTGGGAGGCGTGTCCAGCCACCTGGGAGGCGAACACCTGGGAGGTCTTGTCCGGCCACCTGGGAGATCTGTCCGAAAATCTGGGGAGGTCTGTCCGGGCCACCTGGGAGGTGTCTCAGCTCACCTGGGAGGCAAGGTCCGACACACCTGGGAGGTCTGTCCGACACCTGGGAAATCTGTCCGGACACCTGGGAGGCAGGTCCGGACGCCTGGGGGGCTTGTCCGTCCACCTGGGAGGCGTGTCCGACACCTGGGAGGTCTGTCCGACCACCTGGGAGGTCTGTCCGACACCTGGGAGGTTTGTCCGCCACCTGGGAGGCGTTTCCAAACACCTGGGAGGCTTGTCCGGCCACCTGGGAGGCGGTTCCGGACACCTGGGAGGTCTGTCCGGCCACCTGGGAGGTCTGTCCGACACCTGGGAGATTCACGTCTCGACCCCTGGGAGGTCTGTCCGCCACCTGGGAGGCATGTCCGGACACCTGGGAGGTCTGTCCGGACACCTGGGAGGTCTGTCCGGCCACCTGGGAGGTCGGTCCGGCTACCTGGGAGGTCTGTCCGGCCACCTGGGAGGTCTGTCCGGCCTCGGGGAGGAGTGTCTGGGCCACCTGGGAGGTCTGTCCGCCACCTGGGGAGGCATGTCCGCCACCTGGGATGTCTGTCCTGCCACCTGGGAGTTCTGTCCGGGACACTCTGGGAGGTCTGTCCGCCACCTGGGAGGTTTGTCCGGACACCTGGGAGGTCTGGTCCGGACACCTCCCCAAGCAGGTTCTCGGGAGATCTGTCCTACAGTGGTCCGCCACCTGGGAGGCGTGTCCGCCACTCCTGGGAGGCTTGTCCAGGCCCACCATGAGCCACCTGGGAGAATCTGTCCGAACACTCTGGGAGGTCTGTCCGGACTACCTGGGGAGATCTGTCCGCCACTGGGGAGTTCTGTCCGCCACCTGAGGTCTGTCCGGCCACCTGGGAGTGGCGGTTCCGGGCCACCTGGGAGGGTCCTGTCCGGGCTACCTGGGAGGTCTGTCCGGCCACCTGGGAGGTCTGTCCGGCCACCTGGGAGAACTTTCAGGCCACCTGGGAGGTCTGTTCAAACCCCTGGGAGATCTGTCCGGACATCTGGGAGTTTTATCCGGCCACCTGGGAGGTCTGTCCGGCCACCTGGGAGGCTTAGTCCGCTACCTGGTAGGGCGTGTTCCGACACCTGGGAGAGCGTGTCCGACACCTGGGACAAGCTTGTCCGGAAACCTGGGATAGGCTGTCCGCCACCTGGAAGGAGGTTCACCCGGAAGTTTGTCTGGGACACCTGGGAGGCGTGTCCAACCACCTGGGAGGCAGGTCTGTCCGGTTCAACACCTGGGAGGCTTGTCCGCCACCTGGGAGGTCTGTCCCTCAACACCTGGGAGGCTTGTCCGGCCACCTGGGTAGATCTGGGAGGAATCTGCTCCGGACACCTGGGAGAAGTCTGTGGTCCGGGAACCTGGGAGGTCACCAGTGTCCGCCCACCTGGGAGCTGCGGTCTCGACCACCTGGGAGGTCTGTCCGCCACCTGGGAGGCGCTGTCCGCTACCTGGGAGGTCTGTCCGCTTCACCTGGGTGGAGCGGGTTATCTCGGACACCTGGGAGGCTTGTCCGGCCCCCTGGGAGCCTGTCCCGGACACCTGGGGAGGTCTGTCCGCCACCTGGGAGGTCTGTCCGCCACCTGGAGGTCTGTCCGGCCACCTGGGGAGGTGGTCCGCCACCTGGGAGGAGTCTGTCCGACACCTGAGGAGGTTTGTCAGTCCACACCTTGGAGGTCGCTTTCCGCCACCTGGGAGGGGTTTGTCCGGACACCTGGGTGGCATGTCCGCCACACCTGAGGAGGCTGGTTGGCTACCTGGGAGGGTCTTGTCCCACCCAGCCACTGGGAGGTCGGTTCTGACACCTGGAGAGGCTTGTCCTGGCCCCCTGGGAGGCATGTCCGCCACTCTGGGATGTCTGTCCGCCACTGGGATATCTGTCCGCCACCTGGGAGGTCTGTCCTGACCACCTGGAGATCTGTCCGCCACTCCAGGGTCTGTCCTCGATACACGCAGTTCTATCCGAAATTCGAGGCCTGTCCAAGCAACTGGGAGAGTGGTCTGTCCCGCTACCTGGGAGGTCTTGGTCCGACTCCACAGCAGAGCGCGTGTCCCGGACACCTGGGAGGTGTCTTTTCCGGCCACTCCTGGGAGGCATGTCCGACACCTGGGAGGTCAGTCCGACACCTGCGGAGGTGTGTCCGCATTCACCTGGGGAGGCTCGTGCGGTCCAGCCTGGCTTTCTCCTGAAACTTGGGAGGCGTGTCTGGCCACTCCTGGGAGGTCTGTCCGGACTACCTGGGAAACCTGGGAGGCCTTGTCCGGCAACTCTGGGAGGCGTGGTCCGAACACCTGGGAGGCTTGTCCCTGCTCACCTGGGAGGTCTGTCCGGCTACTTTCAGGGGAGTTCCCGTGGTCCTGACAACTTGGGAGGTTTGTCCGCCACGAAACTGGGAGGCGTGTCCTGCCACCTGGGGAGGTCTGTCTCCGCCACCTGGGGAGATCTTGTCCGACACTCCTGGGAGGTCTGTCCTGAAACCCAAAGTCTGTCCGGCCACCTGGGAGGTCGTGTTCAAACACTCTGGGAGGCTTGTCCGCCCACCTGGGTGGAGATCTGTCCAAGCTCAACACCTGGGAGGTCAGTCCGACACTCAAAACCCTGGGAGCTGTCAATGGGCAACTCCCGGGAGGTTCAACCGCCCCCGTGAAGTCGCAGTTCGGGCCACCTGGGTGGGCGTGTCCTGACATCCTGGGAGGCGTGTCCTAAACTCCCGGGAGGCTGGTCCGCTCACCTGGACTGGTGGTGGGTTCGATACACCTGGGCACTGGTCCGCTCCCTCGGGGAGGCATCCGTCCGCCCCTGGGAGGGTCTGTCTGGCCACCTTGGGATGTCTGTCCGCCATTCCTGGGAGCCGTCTGTCCGCCACGCTGGGGATGTCTAGTCCACCAGCCTGGGAGACTGGTGGCCTGTCCGGGCCATTCCTGGGAGGTCAGGCGTCCGAACACTCTGAGAGGTCTTGTCCGCCACCTGGGGAGGTCTGTCCGACACCTCCGGGATGTCTGTCCGCCACCTGGGGAGGTTCTGTCCGGCCACACTGGGAGGTCTGGGTCCCTCCACCTGCAAGTGGCTTGTTCGACACACTAGAGATCTGTCCGGCTCACCTGGGAGGTCTGTCCGACACTCTGGGAGGCGGTCCGCCACCTGGGTATGGTCTGTCCGCATACCTGGGAGATGTCTGTTGTCCGCCACTCTGGGGAGGTCTGTCCTCGCCACCTGGTAGGAGTCTGGCCAGCCACTCCCGTGGCCTGTCCGGATACCTGGGGAGTTCTATCTGTTTGTCCGCAACACCTGGGAGATCCGCGACACCTGGGGAGTTCTGTCCGTCCACATGGGAGAGTTCTGTCCGGAACACCTGGGGAGGCTTCTGTCCAGCCCACCTGGGAGGCTTCTTGTCCGGCATCACCTGGGGAGGGCTGGTCCGACACCTGGGAGATCCGCTGTCCGGCCACTCTGGGAGGTCTGTCCGACACCCTGGGGAGGTCATGTCCGGCCACCTGGGGAGGTCTGTCCGGCCACCTGGGGAGGCGTGTCCGCCACCCCCGGGAGGGTCTGTCCGCCACCTGGGAGGAGGTCTGTCCGCCACCTGGGAGGTTCAGCCTCCGACACGCGGGAGTGGCGTGTCCGACACCTTGGTGGCCTGTCCTAGCCACCTGGGGAGGTCATGTTCTGAACACCTGAGAGGCTTGTCTGTCCAACCACCGTGGCATAAGTCCGACACCTGGGAGGCTTGTCCGCCACCTGGGAGGTCTAAGTCCGACACCTGGGATGGTCCGACATCCGGTAGCTGCACCGAAACCTTGGTATGCCTCCGCCACTCTGGAAGGGTGTTCTAACACTCCGGGAGGTGTGTCCGGACACCTTGGGGAGGCCTGTCCTGGAACACCTGGGAGGCTCTGTCCGCCCACCTGGGAGGTCTGGCTCCGTGGCCTACCTGGGGAGTAGCGTCCGGACACCTGGGAGATCGTGTCCGGAACTCCTGGGAGTTTCACCGCCCCGCCCCCCTGTGAAGCGCGGTTCGCCGCCACCTGGGTGGCGTGTCCGTCCATTTCCCTGGGTAGGCGTGTTCGCCACACCTGGGAGGCTGGTCCGTCCACATGCTGGGGTGGGCGTGTTCAAACACCTGGGAGGCTTGATCCCCGGCCCACTCAGAGGTCGTGGTCCGGCACCTCGGGGAGGAGTGTCCAGCCACCTGGAGGTCTGTCTGGCCACCTGGTAGGTCTGTCCGGACACCTTGGGGAGGCGTGTCCGGCCACCTTGGGTGGCCTGTCCCGCCACCTGGGGAGGTGTATTCAAAATACCTGAGAGGCTTGGTCTGTCCACATGGGTGGCGTGCAGTTCGAACACTCCGGGAGGCGTGTCCGGCCCCCTGGTAGGCGTGTTCCGACACCTGGGAGCCGCGTGTCCGACAACTGGGGAGCTGCAGTCCGGGAAACCTGGGTGGCGTGCCTCCGCCACCTGGAAGGAGTGGTTCAACACCTGGGAGGCGTGTTCCGACACCTGGGAAGCCGTCCGAACCTGGGAGGCGTGTTCAAACACCTGGGAGGCTTGTCCGGCTCCATTGCTGGGTGGCGTGACTGAACACCTGGGAGGCTTGTCCGCCCACATGGGTGGCGTGGTTCAACACTCTGGGAGCGCGTCTCGATCACTCCGGGAGCTTTGTCCGGGAACATGGGAGGCACGCCCGCCACCTGGGAAGTGTGTTCTGCCACCTGGGTGGCATGTCAGGCCACCTGGGAGGCGTGTTCGAACACCTGGGAGGCTGGTCCGGCTCACATGGGTGTATGGTTCAACACCTGGGAGGCTTGGTCCGGCCACCTGGGAGGCGCGGTTGTCCACCTGGGAGCCGTGTCCTGACACGTGTGTGGCATGTCTGGACACCTTGGTGGCCTGTCCGGCCACCTGGGAGGCATGTTCGAACACCTGAGAGGCTTGTCCGGCCCACATGTGTGGCGTGTCCGGACACCTGGGAGGCATGTTTGAACATCTGGGAGGCGCGGTTCAAACACCTGGAGATTGTCCCTCCACATTAGTGGCTTGTTCTGAACACTTGGGAGTTTGTCCGCCACCTGGGAGGCGTGGTCCGGACACCTGTGAGGGCGGTCCGGCCACCTTGGTGGCGCAGTCCGGCCACCTTAGAGCGTGTCCGGACACCTGGGAGCGTGTCCGGACACCTGGGAAAGGGTCCGCCAACCTCTGTATGGTCCGGCCACTCCGGGAGGCGTGTTCAACATCTGGGAGGCTGGTCCGGCCTCATGGGTGGCGGTTCTCGAACACTCCGGGAGGCTTTGTCCGGCCCCTGGGAGGCGTGTCCTGAACACCTGGGTAGCCTGTCCGTCCATCTGGGAGCTGCGTGTCCGAACACCTGGGGAGGCATGTCCGGACTCCTGGGAGCTGTCCGACACTTCCATGTCCGGAAACCTGTGAGCATGTCCGGGCCACCTGGGAGGCGTGGTTCGGAAACAATTCTGGGAGGCTTGTCCGGCCCACATGGGTGGCGTGTTTGAACACCTGGGAGGCTTGTCCGGCCCCCTGGGAGGCGTGTTCGAACACCTGGGAGGCTTGTCTGTCCACATGGGTATGGTGCTCGAACACCTGGGAGGCTAGTCCGCCCACCTGGGAGGCGCGGCTCTACCACCTGGGAGGCGTGTCCCGCCACCTTGGGAGGCGCAGGTCCGCAACCTGGGGAGGCTGGTTCGGCCTCCTGGGTGGCGTGTCCAGACACCTGGGAGCGTGTCCTGAACCTGGGAGGCGCGTCCTTCCCCCTGGGAGGCGTGTCTGGCCACCTGGGTGGTGTGTCCGGCCACCTGGGAGGCGTGTTCGAACACCTGAGAGGCTTGTCCTCGTCCACAGCGGGTGTATGCCTGCCACCTGGGAGGCTTCTCTGTCCGGCCCACATGGGTGGCGCACTCGAACACCTTGGGGAGTGCGCTCTTGTCCGCCCAAATGGGTGGCGTTCTAACACCTGGGAGGCGCTTCCCAGGACACCTGGGAGCTGGTTCGAATCCTGGGAGGCACGCCCGGCCCCTGTGAAGTGCAGTCTGGCTACCTGCATGGCATGTCAGGCCACCTGGGAGGCGTGGTTCGAACACCTGGGGAGGCTGGTCTGTTCACATGGGTGGCGGGCTCGGGGTCACCTGGGAGGCTTGTCCGGCCCCCTGGGAGGCGTGTCCCAGCCCCTGGGAGGAGTGTTCGGCCACCTGGGTGGCTTGTCCGGCCACCTCAAGCTGTGTCCACACGCGGGCGGCGTGAACCGACATTTTGTGGCCTGTCCGCCACCTGGGGAGTGCTCAAAACCTGGGAGGCTGGTCCATCCATTGCTGGCATGGTTCAACACCTGGGAGGTATGTTCGAAAACCTGGGGAGGCTGGTCCATCCACAGCTGGTGGCGTGGTTCGAACACCTGGGAGGCTTCTTGGTCCAGCCCCCCTTGGGAGGCATGGTCCCTGACACCTGGGAGTGCCCAGTGACAACTGGGATGGTTCTGAAACTCTGCAGTGCATGGTCCTGCCACTTCCGGGAGGAGTGTTCGAACACCTCAGGCGTGGGTCCGACACCTGGGTGTGTGTCCGAACCTGGGAGGCGTGGTTCGGCCTGGGAGGCTTGTCCCGCCTATGGAAGTGGGGTGGCTTGGTTTCAACAACTGGGAGGCTTGTCCTAGCCCCCTCGGGGTGTAAGGTCTGGCCTCCTTTGGGTGTAAGGTCCGCCACTCTGGGATGCGATCCGGCCACCTGGGAGCTTGTCCCGACACCTGGGATGCGTGTCCTGCCACCTGGCTGGTGTGTCCGGACACCTGGGGAGGGCGTGTTCGAACACCTGGGAGGCTTGTCCGGCTCCACATGGGTGGCGGAGCTCGAACACCTGGGGAGGGTTTGTCCGGCCTCCTAGGAGGCGTGGTCCGGACACCTGGGAGGCGCATCCGGACACCTCCTCCAGGCAAGTGTCCGCCACCTGGGAGCGTGTCGGGAAATCCCGAGGCATGTCCGGACACCTGGGGAGCCGCGTGTCCGACACCTGGGAGCGCGTGTCCGAAAAACCTGGGTGGCTGTCCGGACACCTGGAGGCTTGTCCGTCAGCCAGGGAGGCGGTCCGGGACACCTGGGTGCGTTTCTCTCCGAAACCCGGGAGCCGTGTAGGGACACCTGGGAGCTGGGTTGTCCGGCCACCTGGGAGGCGTGTCCGGCCACCTGGGTGGCGTGTCCGGCCACCTGGGAGGCGTGTTTGAACACCTGAGAGGCTTGTCCGGCCCACATGTGTGTGGCATGTTCGAACTCCCTGGGAGGCTTCTGTCCTGCCCACATGGGTGGCGCATCCCACACTCCGGGAGGTGTGTCTGGCAACACCTGGGAGCGTGTCCGAACCCGGGAGGCGCCGGGCCCGCCCCCCTGGGAAGCGCAGTCTGGCCACCTGGGTGGCCGGTCAGGCCACCTGGCAGTCGGTTCGAACACCTGTGAGGCTGGTCCGCCCCATATGGGTGAAGCAAGCTAAACACCTGGGGAGGCCTTTTCTCCGGCCCCCTGGGAGGCGATCTCCGGAACCCTCCCCCCCCCCCCCACCCTCCCTCCCCCCCCCCTTCAACCCCCCCCCCCCCCCCCAACCCCCCCCCCCCCACCCCCCCCCCCCCCCCCCCCCCCCCCCCCCCACCCCCCTGGGAGGCTTGTCCGGCCCACATGGGTGGCGTGTCCGGCCCCCTGGGAGGAGTGTCTGGCCACCTGGGTGGCGTGTCTGGCCACCTGGGAGCCGTGTCCGGACACGTCAGGCGTGTCCAAACACCTGGATGGCCTGTCCGGGCTCATTAAGGTTTTTTCTCAAAACCTGAGAGGATGGTCCGACACCTGGGGAGCGTGTCCGAACATTCCAGAGGCTGGTCAGACACTCCTGGGAGGCGTGTCCGGCCACCCGGGAGGCGTGTCCGGACACCTGGGAGGCGCGTCCTGCCCCCTGGGAGGCATGTCTGGCCACCTGGGAGCCGTGTCATGCCCCACACTCTGGGAGGCGTGTCCCGGCCCCCCGGGAGTCTGGTCCGCTCCCCTGGGTGCATGGTCCAAACACCTAGGAGGCTTGTCCGTCCACATGGGTGGCTTTTTTTCAAAAACCTGGGAGCGTGTCCGGACACCTGGGAGCGTGTCCGGAAACCTGGGAGCGTGTCCGGACACCTGGGAGCGTGTCCGGAAACCTGGGAGGCGTGTCAGGACACCTCGGAGCGTTTCCGGCCACCTGGGAGGCGTGTCCGGAAACCTAGGAGGCGTGTCCGGCCACCTGGGAGCGTGTCTGGAAACCTGGGAGGCATGTCCGGACACCTGGGAGCGTGTCCGGACACCTGGGAGGCGTGTTCGAACACCTGGGAGGCTGGTCCGTTCACATGGGTGGCGTGTTCGAACACCTGGGAGGCTTGTCCGGCCCACATGGGTGGCGTGTTCGAACACCTGGGAGGCGTTTCCGGACACCTGGGAGCGTGTCCGGAATCTGGGAGGCGCGTTCGGCCCCCTGGGAAGCGTGTCTGGCCACCTGGGTGGCGTGTCAGGCCACCTGGGAGGCGTGTTCGAACACCTGGGAGGCTGGTCCGTTCGGGCTGGGTGGGCGGTTCGAACACCTCCGAGGCTTGGCTCTGCCCCAGGCGGCTCGCCCCTGGGAGGGAGGTTCACACTCTGGTGGCGCACCGCCACCTGGGAGCCATGTCCAGACACATGGGTGGCATGTCCGGACACATTGGTGGCCTGTCCGGCCACCTGGGAGGCATGTTCGAACACCTGAGAGGCTTGTCCGTCCACATTGGTGGCCTGTTCGAACACCTGGGAGGCTTGTCCGGCCCCCTGGGAGGCGTGTCCGGACACCTGGGAGCGTGTCCGGACAACTGGGAGCGTGTCTGGAACAACTGGGTGGCGGTCCGTCCACCGGAGGAGAGTTCCAACACTCGGGAGGCTTGTCCGGCCTCCTAGGTGGCGTGTCCGGGACACCTGGGAGCGTGTCCGGCAACCCGGAGGGCGTCACCGCCTCGGGAGGCGTGTTCGGCCCTCTTCTGGGTGGCGTGCGGTGGTCTCGCCACTCTGGGTGGCGTGTCCGGCCACCTTGGAGGCGTGTTCGAACACCTGATAGGCTTGTCAGTCCACATGGGTGGCGTGTTCGAACACCTGGGAGGCTTGTCCGGCCCACATGGGAGGCGTGTTCGAACACCTGGGGAGGCGGTCCGGGACACCTGGGAGCTTGGGTTCCAGGACACCTGGGGAGGCTTGTCCGTCCACCCTGGGAAGCATGTTCGCCACCTGGGATGCCGGGCGGTTGCCTACGGGAGGCGTGTTCGGAACACTCTGGGAGGCCACCGGGTCCACATGGGTGGCGGGTTCGAACACCTGGGAGGCTTGTCCGGCCCCCTGGGAGGCGTGTCCGGCCCCCTGGGAGGAGTGTCTGGCCACCTGGGTGGCGTGTCCAGCCACATGGGAGCCGTGTCCGGCCACCTGGGAGGCATGTTCGAATACCTGAGAGGCTTGTCTGTCCACATGGGTGCCGTGTTCGAACACCTGGGAGGCTTGTCCGGCCCCCTGGTAGGCGTGTCCGGACACCTGGGAGCGTGTCCGGACAACTGGGAGCGTGTCCGGAAACCTTGGTGGCGTCTCCGGCCACCTGGAAGGAGTGTTCGAACACCTGGGAGGCGTGTCCGGAAACCTGGGGATGTGGTCTCGAACTGCAGAGGCGCGGTTCAACACCTGGGAGGCTTGTCCGCCCACATGGGTGGCGCACCGAACACCTGGGGGGCTTGTCTGTCCACATGGGTGGCGTGTTCGAACACCTGGGAGGCTTGTCCGGCCGCCTAGGAGGCGTGTCCGGACACCTGGGTGGCTTGTCCGTCCACATGGGTGGCGTGTTCGAACAC